>NW_018743949.1:0-68823 GCF_001683475.1 Chenopodium quinoa | reverse complement strand
TTGAACGTATTTGACATTCATTTGATTAAAATAGCTTTGTTGGAATATGTTTGACTTTCATTTGATTCAATTAGCTTTGTTTGAATGTGTTTGACTTTCATTTGATTCAACTAGCTTTGTAAAATGTATTTGACTGTCATTTGCTTCAAATAGCTTTGTTTGAATGTGTTTGACTTTCATTTGATTCAATTAGCTTAGGAGAATGTATTAGACTTTCTTTTGATTCAAATAGCGTTGTTTGAATGTGTTTAACTTTTTTTGATTCAATTAGCTTTGTAGAATGCATTTCACTTCCATTTAATTAAATAACTTTGTTTGAATGTGTTTGACTTTCATTTGATACAATTAGCTTTGTAGAACGTATTTGACTTTCATTTGATTCAAATAGCTTTGTAGGAATGTGATTGACTTTCATTTAATTCAATAGCTTTGTAGAATGTATTTGACTTCCATTTGATTTAAATAGCTTTGTTTGAATGTGTTTGACTTTCATTTGATCCAATTAAATTTGTAGAATGTATTTTACTTTTATTTGATTCAAATAGCTTTGTTTGAATGTGTTTGACTTTCATTTGATTTAATTTGCTTTGTAGAATGTATTTCACTTCCATTTGAGTTAAATAACTTTGTTTGAATGTGTTTGACTTTCATTTGATACAATTAGCTTTGTAGAACGTATTTGACTTTCATTTGATTCAAATAGCTTTGTAGGAATGTGATTGACTTTCATTTAATTCAATCAGCTTTGTAAAATGTATTTGACTTCCATTTGATTTAAATAGCTTTGTTTGAATGTGTTTGACTTTCATTTGATCCAATTAGCTTTGTAGAATGTATTTGACTTTTATTTGATTCCAATAGCTTGTTTTAAATGTGTTTGACTTTCATTTGATTCAATTAGCTTTGTAGAATGTATTTGACTTTTATTTGATTTAATTTGCTTTGTTTGAATGTATTTGACTTTCATTTGCTTCAAATAGATTTGTAAAATGTATTTGATTTTCATTTGATTCAAATAGCTTTGTAGAATGTATTTGACTTTTTTTTTATTCAAATAGCATTGTTTGAAAGTGTTTGAGTTTCATTTGATTCAATTAGCTTTGTAGAATGTATTTGACTTTCATTTGATTCAAATAGCTTTGTTTTGAATGTGATTGAATTTCATTTGATTCAATTTGCTTTGTAGATTGCATTTCACTTTCATTTGATTTATATAGCTTTGTTTGAATGTGTTTGACTTTCATTTGATTGAAATAGCTTTGTTTGAATGTGTTTGACTTTTATTTGATTCAATTAGCTTTGTAGAATGTATTCGACTTTCATTTGATTAAAATAGCTTTGTTTGAATGTGTTTGACTTTCATTTGATTTAATTTGCTTTGTTTGAATGTGTTTGACTTTCATTTGATTCAACTAGCTTTTTAAAAATGTATTTCACTGTCTTTTGATTCAAATAGCTTTGTTTGAATGTGTTTGACTTTCATTTGATTCAATTAGCTTTGTAGAATGCATTTCACTTCCATTTGATTTAAATAACTTTGTTTGAATGTGTTTGACTTTCATTTGATACAATTAGCTTTGTTAGAACTTATTTGACTTTCATTAGATTCAAATAGCTTTGTAGGAATGTGATTGACTTTCATTTAATTCAATCAGCTTTGTAGAATGTATTTGACTTCCATTTGATTTAAATAGCTTTGTTTGAATGTGTTTGACTTTCATTGATCCAAATTAGCTTTGTAGAATGTATTTTACTTTCATTTGATTCAATTTGCTTTGTTTGAATATGTTTGACTTTCATTTGATTTAATTTTCTTTTGTAGAATGCATTTCACTTTCATTTTATTTATATAGCTTTGTTTTGAATGTGTTTGATTTTAATTTAAATTAAAAAGCTTTTTTTTGAATGTGTTTTGACTTTCATTTGATTTAAAAGGCTTTGTTTAAATGTGTTTGACTTTTAATTTGATTCAATTAGATTTGTAGAATGTATTTTACTTTTATTTGATTTAATTAGCTTTGTGTGAATGCATTTCACTTTCATTTTGATTTAAATAACTTTGTTTGAATGCGTTTGACTTTCATTTGATTCAAATAGCTTTATTAGAATGTGTTTGACTTTCATTTGATACAATTAGCTTTGTTGAACGTATTTGACATTCATTTGATTAAAATAGCTTTGTTGGAATATGTTTGACTTTCATTTGATTCAATTAGCTTTGTTTGAATGTGTTTGACTTTCATTTGATTCAACTAGCTTTTGTAAAATGTATTTGACTGTCATTTGATTCAAATAGCTTTGTTTGAATGTGTTTGAGTTTCATTTGATTCAATTAGCTTAGGAGAATGTATTTGACTTTCTTTTGATTCAAATAGCGTTGTTTGAATGTGTTTAACTTTCATTTGATTCAATTAGCTTTGTAGAATGCATTTCACTTCCATTTGATTTAAATAACTTTGTTTGAATGTGTTTGACTTTCATTTGATACAATTAGCTTTGTAGAACGTATTTGACTTTCATTTGATTCAAATAGCTTTATAGGAATGTGATTGACTTTCATTTAATTCAATCAGCTTTGTAGAATGTATTTGACTTCCATTTGATTTAAATAGCTTTGTTTGAATGTGTTTGACTTTCATTTGATCCAATTAGCTTTTTAGAATGTATTTTACTTTCAGTTGATTCAAATAGCTTTGTTTGAATGTGTTTGACTTTCATTTGATTTAATTTGCTTTGTAGAATGCATTTAACTTTCATTTTATTTATATAGCTTTGTTTGAATGTGTTTGATTTTAATTTAAATTAAAAAGCTTTTTTTGAATGTGTTTTACTTTCATTTGATTTAAAAGGCTTTGTTTAAATGTGTTTGACTTTTAATTTGATTCAATTAGCTTTGTAGAATGTATTTTACTTTTTATTTGATTTAATTAGCTTTGTGTGAATGCATTTGACTCTCATTTGATTCAATTAGCTTTGTTTAAATGTGTTTGACTTTTAATTTGATTCAATTAGCTTTGTAGAATGTATTTTACTTTAATTTGATTTAATTAGCATTGCGTGAATGCATTTGACTCTCATTTGATTCAATTAGCTTTGTTTGAATGTGTTTGACTTTCATTTGATTCAATTAGCTATGTAGAATGTATTTTACTTTAGTTTGATTTAATTAGCTTTGTGTGAATGCATTTGACTCTCATTTGATTCAATTAGCTTTGTTTGAATGTGTTTGACTTTCATTTGATTCAATTAGCTTTGTAGATTGTATTTTACTTTAATTTGATTTAATTAGCTTTGTTTGAATGTATTTGACTCTCATTTGATTCAAATAGCTTTGTTTGAATGTATTTGACTTTCATTTGATTCGAAAGATTTGTTTGAAGGTGTTTGACTTTCATTTGATTTAAAAGGCATTGTTTGAATGTGTTTGACTTTCATTTGATTCAATTAGCTTTGTTTGAATGTGTTTGACTTTCATTGATTCAATTAGCTTCGTAGAATGTATTTGACTTTCATTTGATTCAAATAGCTTTGTTTGAATGTGTTTGACCTTCATTTGATTCAATTTGCTTTGTAGAATGTATTTGACTTTCATTTGATTCAAATAGCTTTGTTTGAATGTGTTTGACTTTCTTTTGATTCAATTTGCTTTGTAGAATGCATTTCACTTTCATTTGATTTATATACCTTTGTTTGAATGTGTTTGACTTTCATTTAAATTATAAAGCTTTTTTTGAATGTGTTTGACTTTCATTTGATTTAAAAGGCATTGTTTGAATGTGTTTGACTTTCATTTGATTCAATTAGTTTTGTTTGAATGTGTTTGACTTTCATTGATTCAATTAGCTTCGTAGAATGTATTTGACTTTCGTTTGATTCACATAGCGTTGTTTGAATGTGTTTAACTTTCATTTGATTCAATTAGCTTTGTAGAATGCATTTCACTTCCATTTGATTTAAATAACTTTGTTTGAATGTGTTTGACTTTCATTTGATACAATTAGCTTTGTAGAACGTATTTGACTTTCATTTGATTCAAATAGCTTTGTAGGAATGTGATTGACTTTCATTTAATTCAATCAGCTTTGTAGAATGTATTTGACTTCCATTTGATTTAAATAGCTTTGTTTGAATGTGTTTGACTTTCATTTGATCCAATTAGCTTTGTAGAATGTATTTTACTTTCATTTGATTAAAATAGCTTTGTTTGAATGTGTTTGACTTTCATTTGATTTAATTTGCTTTGTAGAATGCATTTCACTTTCATTTGATTTATATAGCTTTGTTTGAATGTGTTTGATTTTAATTTAAATTAAAAAGCTTTTTTTGAATGTGTTTGATTTTCATTTGATTAAAAAAGGCTTTGTTTAAATGTGTTTGGCTTTTAATTTGATTCAATTAGCTTTGTAGAATGTATTTTACTTTTATTTGATTTAATTAGCTTTGTTTGAATGCGTTTGATTTTCATTTGATTTAAAAGGCTTTGTTTAAATGTGTTTGGCTTTTAATTTGATTCAATTAGCTTTGTAGAATGTATTTTACTTTAATTTGATTTAATTAGCTTTGTGTGAATGCATTTGACTCTCATTTGATTCAATTAGCTTTGTTTGAATGTGTTTGACTTTCATTTGATTCAATTAGCTTTGTTTGAATGTAATTGACTATCATTTGATTCAAATAGCTTTGTTTGAATGTGTTTAACTTTCATTTGATTCAATTAGCTTTGTAGAATGCATTTCATTTTCATTTGATTTAAATAACTTTGTTTGAATGCGTTTGACTTTCATTTGATTCAAATAGCTTTATTTGAATGTGTTTCACTTTCATTTGATATAATTAGCTTTGTTGAACGTATTTGACATTCATTTGATTAAAATAGCTTTGTTGGAATATGTTTGACTTTCATTTGATTCAATTAGCTTTGTTTGAATGTGTTTGACTTTCATTTGATTCAACTAGCTTTGTAAAATGTATTTGACTGTCATTTGATTCAAATAGCTTTGTTTGAATGTGTTTGACTTTCATTTGATTCAATTAGCTTAGTAGAATGTATTTGACTTTCATTTGATTCAAATAGCATTGTTTGAATGTGTTTAACTTTCATTTGATTCAATTAGCTTTGTAGAATGCATTTCACTTCCATTTGATTTAAATAACTTTGTTTGAATGTGTTTGACTTTCATTTGATACAATTAGCTTTGTAGAACGTATTTGACTTTCATTTGATTCAAATAGCTTTGTTTGAATGTGTTTGACTTTCATTTGATTCAATTAGCTTTGTAGAATGTATTTGACTTTCAATTGATTCGAAAGCTTTGTTTGAATGTATTTGACTTTCATTTGATTCAATTAGCTTATTTTGAATGTATTTGACTTTCATTCAATTCAATTAGTTTTGTAGAATGTATTTGACTTCCATTTGATTTAATTAGCATTGTTTGAATGTGTTCGACTTTTATATGATTCAATTAGCTTTGTTTGAATTTATTTGACTCTCATTTGATTCAAATAACTTTGTTTGAATGTGTTTGACTTTCGTTTGATTCAATTAGCTTTGTAGAATGTAATAGACTTCATTTGATTCAAATAACTTTGTTTGAATGTGTTTGACATTCATTTGTTTCAATAAGCTTTGTAGAATGTATTTGACTTTCATTTTATTCAAATAGCTTTGTTTGAATGTGTTTGACTTTCATTTGATTCAATTAGCTTTGTAGAATGTATTTGACTTTCATTTGATTAAAATAGCTTTGTTTGAATGTGTTTGACTTTCATTTGATTCAAATAGCTTTGTTTTAATGTGTTTGACTTTAATTTGATTCAATTAGCTTCATTGAATATATTTGACTTTCATTTGATTCAATTAGCTTTGTTTGAATGTGTTTGACTTTCATTTGATTCAATTAGCTTTGTAGAATGTATTTGACTTTTATTTGATTTAATTAGCTTTGTTTGAATGTATTTGACTCTCATTTGATTCAAATAGCTTTGTTTGAATGTGTTTGACATTCATTTGATTCAATTAGCTTTGTAGAATGTATTTGACTTTTACTTGATTCCAATAGCTTTGTTTAAATGTGTTTGACTTTCATTTGATTCAATTAGCTTTGTAGAATGTATTTGACTTTTATTTGATTTAATTTGCTTTGTTTGAATGTATTTGACTCTCATTTTATTCAAATAGATTTGTAAAATGTATTCGACTTTCATTTGATTCAAATAGCTTTGTAGAATGTATTTGACTTTTATTTGATTCAAAAAGCATTATTTGAAAGTGTTTGAGTTTCATTTGATTCAATTAGCTTTGTAGAATGTATTTGACTTTCATTTGATTCAAATAGCTTTGTTTGAATGTGATTGAATTTCATTTGATTCAATTTGCTTTGTAGATTGCATTTCACTTTCATTTGATTTATATAGCTTTGTTTGAATGTGTTTGACTTTCATTTAAATTAAAAAGCTTTTTTTGAATGTGTTTGACTTTTATTTGATTTAAAAGGCTTTGTTTGAATGTGTTTGACTTTTATTTGATTCAATTAGCTTTGTAGAATGTATTTGACTCTTATTTGATTTAATTAGCTATGTTTGAACGTGTTTGACTCTCATTTGATTCAAATAGCTTTGTTTGAATGTGTTTGACTTTTATTTGATTCAATTAGCTTTGTAGAATGTATTCGACTTTCATTTGATTAAAATAGCTTTGTTTGAATGTGTTTGACTTTCATTTGATTCAATTTGCTTTGTTTGAATGTGTTTGACTTTCATTTGATTCTATTAGCTTTGTTTAATGTATTTGACTTTCATTTGATTCAATTAGCTTTGTTTTAATGTGTTTGACTTTCATTTGATTCAATTAGCATTGTAGAATGTATTTGACTTTTATTTGATTTAATTAGCTTTGTTTGAATGTATTTGACTCTCATTTGATTCAAATAGCTTTGTTTGAATGTGTTTAACTTTCATTTGATTCAATTAGCTTTGTAGAATGCATTTCACTTTCATTTGATTTAAATAACTTTGTTTGAATGCGTTTGACTTTCATTTGATTCAAATAGCTTTATTTGAACGTATTTGACATTCATTTGATTAAAATAGCTTTGTTGGAATATGTTTGACTTTCATTTGATTCAATTAGCTTTGTTTGAATGTGTTTGACTTTCATTTGATTCAACTAGCTTTGTAAATAGTATTTGACTGTCATTTGATTCAAATAGCTTTGTTTGAACGTGTCTGACTTTCATTTGATTCAATTAGCTTAGTAGAATGTATTTGACTTTCATTTGATTCAAATAGCGTTGTTTGAATGTGTTTAACTTTCATTTGATTCAATTAGCTTTGTAGAATGCATTTCACTTCCATTTAATTTAAATAACTTTGTTTGAATGTGTTTGACTTTCATTTGATAGCTTTGTAGAATGTATTTAACTTTCATTTGATTCAAATAGCTTTGTTTGAATGTGTTTGACTTTCAATTGATCAAATTAGCTTTGTAGAATGTATTTGACTGTCATTTGATTCAAATAGCTTTGTTTGAATGTGTTTGAATTTCATTTAATTCAATTTGCTTTGTAGAATGCATTTCACTTTCATTTGATTTATATAGCTTTGTTTGAATGTGTTTGACTTTCATTTAAATTAAAAATCTTTTTTTGAATGTGTTTGACTTTCATTTGATTTAGAAGGCTTTGTTTGAATGTGTTTGACTTTCATTTGATGCAATTAGCTTTGTAGAATGTATTTTACTTTTATTTGATTTAATTAGCTTTGTTTGAATTTATTTGACTCTCATTTGATTTAAATAGCTTTGTTTGAATGTGTTTGACTTTCATTTGATTCAATTAGCTTTGTAGAATGTATTTCACTTTCATTTGATTCAAATAGCTTTATTTGAATGTGTTTGACTTTCATTTGATTCAATTAGCTTTGTAGAATGTATTTGACTTTCATTTAATACGAAATCTTTGTTTGAATGTGTTTGACTTTCATTTGATTCAATTAGCTTTGTTTGAATGTGTTTGACTTTCATTTGATTCAATTCGCTTTGTTGAATGTATTTGACTTTCAGTTAATTCAATTAGCTTTGTTTGAATGTGTTTGACTTTAATTTGATTCAATTAGCTTTGTAGAATGTATTTGACTTCCATTTGATTCAATTAGCTTTGTTTGAATGTGTTTGACTTTTATATGATTCAATTTGCTTTGTAGAATGTATGTGACTTTTATTTGATTTAATTAGCTATGTTTGAATGTGTTTGACTTTCATTTGATTCAATTAGCTTTGTAGAATGTATTTCACTTTCATTTGAATCAAATAACTTTGTTTGACTGTGTTTGACTTTCATTTGATTCAATTTGAGTTGTAGAATGTATTTGACTTTCATTTTCTTCAAATAGCTTTGTTTGAATGTGTTTGACTTTCATTCGATTCAATTAGCTTTGTTTGAATGTGTTTGACTTTCATTTGATTCAACTAGCTTTGTAAATAGTATTTGACTGTCATTTGATTCAAATAGCTTTGTTTGAATGTGTTTGACTTTCATTTGATTCAATTAGCTTAGTAGAATGTATTTTACTTTCATTTGATTCATATAGCGTTGTTTGAATGTGTTTAACTTTCATTTGATTTAATTAGCTTTGTAGAATGCATTTCACTTCCATTTAATTTAAATAACTTTGTTTGAATGAGTTTCACTTTCATTTGATAGCTTTGTAGAATGTATTTGACTTTCATTTGATTCAAATAGCTTTGTTTGAATGTGTTTTACTTTCAATTGATTAAATTAGCTTTGTAGAATGTATTTGACTGTCATTTGATTCAAATAGCTTTGTTTGAATGTGTTTTAATTTCATTTAATTCAATTTGCTATGTAGAATGCATTTCACATTCATTTGATTTATATAGCTTTGTTTGAATGTGTTTGACTTTCATTTAAATTAAAAAGCTTTTTTTGAATGTGTTTGACTTTCATTTGATTTAAAAGGCTTTGTTTGAATGTGTTTGACTTTCATTTGATGCAATTAGTGATGTGATTTTTAGTCCGAAAACTAAGCCTCACAAAGATATGAATCTAACCTAATTCTATACAGAAAATTCACCAAGAATTAAGCAAGAAACTTAGATTAATTAATCAAGAATCCACCTAATTAATCAACCTAGGTGATTGTTTTAACTAAAACAAACAAAACAGCAAATTGGAATCCACCAATCAAGAATTTAAGTAATCCAACTTAAACAAAAGCAATAAGAAATATTATTATGAATGTATGATTAAACTTGTATATTATTCGAAGATTACAACCCTATATTTATAAACTCAATCAATTATCCTAATCCCACTTGAATTAGAATTCTAATCCCCTAACAAAAACCCACGGATTGCATAACTTAATCAAGTTTAGATAACTTTGATTTAGTTATTTAATCCTACTTAAACTCTAACTACTCTTAAGATAAAACTTGCCTATTTTATCCTAACTCAAGCTTGCACTCCAAGCTATTATTGACGCCTACTAGACTAAAACAATTCCTAATGCAATTAGAAATCCTAAGTGCTTAAAACAAGAAAAACCCTTTCAAGTGAAAGGTAAAAACTTGTAAGCAAAAACCTAAGAAAGCTTTTAAAGAAACCTTAAAGAACTATCAAGAAGCTTCAAGAACTCCCAAGAACGCCACCATACAAAGCGTGGCTTTGTCTTGATGCCCCCGATAGTAAGTTTGACCTATTGAAGAAGCTTCCAAGTATAGATTCATGCTTTCTTGACTTTCTTGGAATAATTCTTCAACATGCTCATCGTTCACATTGATGCACGCATCATCCTCCCCTTCTTCAAAAGAATTTGCCCTCAAATCTTCAATAGCACCATCTGGCAAATACTTCACCAAATCCCCAATATTAAATGTTGCGCTTACACCATATTCTCCCGGCAATTCAAGCTTATATGCATTCTCATTGATCTTCTCAATAATCTTGAACGGCCCCTCACTTCTTGGCATCAATTTATTCTTTCGTTTGTTAGGAAATCTCTCTTTTCTCAAGTGTAGCCACACCAAGTCGCCAACTTCAAAACTTTGTGGCTTTTTGTTCTTGTTAGCTCGTGCTTTGTAGAGTTCATTGACACGTTCAATCCTAGCTCTAACTTGTGCGTGTAGCTTTATCATGTACTTGATTTTAGTCTCGGCATCCTTATGAATCACTTCCCCTTTTGGAATTTCAATTAAATCAATGGGCATTTTTGGATTGACACCATAAACAACTTCGAATGGTGTGTGTTTTGTGGCATAAGTAGGTGATCTATTGTAAGCAAACTCGGCATGAGCAAGCTTAATATCCCAATCTTTTTGTGTGTTGCTCACTAGTCCACGTAAAAGCACACCAAGAGTTCGATTTGTTACCTCCGTTTGTCCGTCCGTTTGCGGGTGATATGATGTACTAAATAACAGCTTCGTTCCCACCAACTTCCATAGTGATTTCCAAAAGAAACTCATGAACTTTGTATCACGATCACTCACAATACTGTTCGGCAACCCATGTAGTCTCACCACTTCCTTGAAATACAATTCCGCCACTTTCATAGCATCGTCCACTTTGTGACAAGGTATGAAATGAGCCATCTTGGAAAATCGATCCACTACAACCATGATTGAGTCCTTTCCTCTTTGAGTCCTTGGCAAACCAACTACAAAATCCATAGACACGTCTTCCCAAGGTGAATCTGGCACGGGCAAGGGCGTATATAAGCCTTGATGAAACGTAGCCTTGGCTTTTTGACATGTTGCACACCTAGAAACTATTGATTGTACATCCGCTAGCATTCTAGGCCAATAAAAATGCTCTTGCAGCATAGTTAATGTTTTCGTTATGCCAAAATGTCCCGCTATCCCTCCTCCATGCACTTCTCTTACTATTAATTCTCTAATAGAACACTTAGGCACGCACAAACGATTCCCCTTGAAAAGAAAACCGTCTTGTAAAACATAGGAACCTACGGCCCCCTTGGAACACTCCTCTAGGATTGTAGAGAAATCCACGTCCCCCTTATAGTACTCCTTGATTAACGCGAAACCAAGTAGTTTACAATTCAACACTCCAAGCAACGTGTGTCTTCTAGATAGTGCATCGGCCACTACATTTGCTTTCCCCTCCTTATACTTTGAAGAAAAATTGAAAGCTTGTAGAAACTCTACCCATTTAGCATGTCTAGGGTTCAATTTTTGTTGACCATGAATGTACTTCAAAGCTTCGTGATCACTATGCAACACAAAGTGATTTGGGCGCAAATAGTGACTCCAATGGTCCAATGCTCGCACAATAGCATAGAACTCCTTGTCATAGGTAGAATAGTTCAATCTAGCACCGTTTAATTTCTCACTAAAATAGGCAATAGGGCGCTTCTTTTGAACCAAAACGGCACCAATCCCTACACCACTAGCGTCGGTCTCTACCTCAAATGGTTGTGAAAAATCCGGCAATGCAAGTACGGGTGCTTCACATAGCTTCCTTTTGACCAAATCAAATGCACGTTGGGCTTCCTTGGTCCACTCGAATCTTCCCTTGTCTTTCTTCAAGCATTCAGTCATAGGTGCAACTATCGTGGAAAAATTCTTCACAAATCTTCTATAAAACGACGCTAGACCATGAAACGATCTAACTTCACTCACATTGGTAGGTACGGGCCAAGTCTTGATAGCTTCAACCTTGGATTGATCCACGGACACACCATCTTTGGATACTACATACCCTAGAAACGTCACGCTAGGAACAAGAAAATAACATTTTTCCAATTTTGCGTACAACTTCTTCTCCCTAAGAACCTCCAAAACGCTTCTCAAATGCATTAGATGATCATTGAAATTTTCAGAATAAATTAATATGTCATCCAAGTAAACAACTACGAACCTTCCAAGAAATGGTTTCAACACCTCGTTCATCAATCTCATAAATGTACTGGGCGCATTGGTTAGACCAAAAGGCATGACCAACCACTCATACAACCCCACTTTAGTCTTGAAAGCCGTCTTCCATTCATCTCCTTCCCTCATGCGTATTTGATGATAGCCACTCATAAGATCAATCTTGGAAAATAGCTTTGAACCATGCAATTCGTCTAACAAATCATCAAGTCTAGGTATAGGAAATCTATACTTGATGGTTATGTTGTTCACACTCCTACTATCAATGCACATACGCCAACTCCCATCTTTTTTTGGAACTAACAATGTAGGCACGGCACATGGGCTCATACTCTCTTTCACGTAGCCTCTTTGCATCAATTCCTCTATTTGACGTTGCATTTCCTTTGTTTCTTCCGGATTACTTCTATATGCTGCCTTGTTAGGTAGTGGAGCTCCCGGAATAAGATCAATTTGATGTTCAATACCACGAATTGGTGGTAATCCCGGTGGTAATTCACTAGGAAAAACATCACAATACTCTTGCAATACTACTTCTAATTCCACGGGCCTCTTTTCTTGTTTACTTTCATTCACTTGCACATTGTTAGCCACCATAATATATACTATATTGTTGTTGTTGATCTCTTTCTCCAACTCCTTTTCCCCAATTAAATATGCACCTTTTGAACTAGGGTTAATTCTATGATCAACAAGTGGTTTCAATGCATATGATTTTTCCCCCTTTCCTTTTCGAATTATATACACATTTGTCCTACCATTAAACTTGACAAATCTATCATATTGCCATGGTCTACCCAATAAGATATGACAAGCATCCATAGGGCATACATCACATAAAACTTTATCATGATATTTGCCAATTGAAAAGGTGATTAGGGCTCGTTTCGTTACCTTCACGTCACTAGCATCATTGAGCCAATGTAGCTTGTAAGGTTTTGGGTGATCGGTTGTAGGCCACTCTAATTTGTTGATCAAAGTTGTAGACACCACATTTGTGCAACTTCCCGAGTCTATTATTACGTCACACAATCGATCTTCCACCTTGCACCTTGTTAAAAAGATTTTCTCTCTTTGATTCTCTTCAACGGGCATAGGTTTAGAGTGAAGAGCTCTCCTTAGAACCAAGCTCTTTCCTTGCGTTTCACCATCAACCTCTTCGGCACTACCCTCCTCTTCTTCAAAATCACGTTCTTTCTCGACCACAACCTCCATGTCACTATTTCCCTCGCACCTAGCTTTCTCTTCTTCCCATTCTTGAGCCGTCATAGTGCGTTTTGAGTAGCAATTGCTTGCTATGTGGCCAACACTCCCACATTTGAAACATTTTCTATCTTCGGTCACCTTCTTGCTAGCTTCGTTTCTGGGTTTGTTATCTTTAGCATACGGATTAGGAGAAGTCCTATCAAAGGTAGGCTTGTCACTAGCCTTTGTGAACGTGCGTGTGAACGGTTTCACACTTGAGGTCTTCTTGGCCTTGAATTGTCTTTCAACCTTAATGGCCGCCTTGCATACTTCTTCAAACGAATAGTATTCGTGCAATTCAATCTTCTCTTGAACATTTTCGTTCAAACCTGCAATAAAACGTGCTATTTTGTGCTCTAGAATTTCTTCTAAATCACACAATAAACATAGTTTCTCAAACTCACACAAATAAGCCTCCACGGATTGATTTCCTTGCTTAAAAGTCTGCATCTTGAGATACACTTCTTGCACGTACTCATGGGGCACAAATTGACGCTTCATATATTTCTGCAATTGTGTCCAAGTAGTGATCTTGGATCGTCCCTCCTTGCGTCTCTTTTTCTTGAGATTATCATACCATAAACTCGCATAACCTGTGAGTTTTAATTCAGCAAGTTTGCACCTCTTTCGTTCATCATACTCCTTGTAATCAAAGAGTGTTTCGGCTCTTCTAACCCACTCAAAATATTTTTCGGGGTCTAGCATACTACCATTGAATTCCGGAAAATCTAACCTTATATTTCGGTCATCATCTTTGGCCTTGTTCTTCCGTCTATGCCTTCTAGGTTCATCACTCGAAGATGAATCTTTATGTCGTGATCTACTTGCTTTTCTCCTGTCATATTCGTCTTCACTTGAACTAGAAATTGCAACTGATTTGTTCTTCCTTGAAGATGAAGTTTTGTCACGTTCGTCAAGCCTAGCCAATACTTCTTGCAATTGTTGTGACAATCGCTCTATTTGACGATCCCTCCGCAAGTTATGCGCTTGATCAAGGAGTACTATAAGGGGGACGTGGATTTCTCTACAATCCTAGAGAAACTAAGCCTCACAAAGATATGAATCTAACCTAATTCTATACAGAAAATTCACCAAGAATTAAGCAAGAAACTTAGATTAATTAATCAAGAATCCACCTAATTAATCAACCTAGGTGATTGTTTTAACTAAAACAAACAAAACAGCAAATTGGAATCCACCAATCAAGAATTTAAGTAATCCAACTTAAACAAAAGCAATAAGAAATATTATTATGAATGTATGATTAAACTTGTATATTATTCGAAGATTACAACCCTATATTTATAAACTCAATCAATTATCCTAATCCCACTTGAATTAGAATTCTAATCCCCTAACAAAAACCCACGGATTGCATAACTTAATCAAGTTTAGATAACTTTGATTTAGTTATTTAATCCTACTTAAACTCTAACTACTCTTAAGATAAAACTTGCCTATTTTATCCTAACTCAAGCTTGCACTCCAAGCTATTATTGACGCCTACTAGACTAAAACAATTCCTAATGCAATTAGAAATCCTAAGTGCTTAAAACAAGAAAAACCCTTTCAAGTGAAAGGTAAAAACTTGTAAGCAAAAACCTAAGAAAGCTTTTAAAGAAACCTTAAAGAACTATCAAGAAGCTTCAAGAACTCCCAAGAACGCCACCATACAAAGCGTGGCTTTGTCTTGATGCCCCCGATAGTAAGTTTGACCTATTGAAGAAGCTTCCAAGTATAGATTCATGCTTTCTTGACTTTCTTGGAATAATTCTTCAACATGCTCATCGTTCACATTGATGCACGCATCAATTAGCTTTGTAGAATGTATTTTACTTTTATTTGATTTAATTAGCTTTGTTTGAATTTATTTGACTCTCATTTGATTCAAATAGCTTTGTTTGAATGTGTTTCACTTTCATTTGATTCAATTAGCTTTGTAGAATGTATTTCACTTTCATTTGATTCAAATAGCTTTATTTGAATGTGTTTGACTTTCATTTGATGCAATTAGCTTTGTAGAATGTATTTGACTTTCATTTAATACGAAATCTTTGTTTGAATGTGTTTGACTTTCATTTGATTCAATTAGCTTTGTTTGAATGTGTTTGACTTTCATTTGATTCAATTCGCTTTGTTGAATGTATTTGACTTTCAGTTAATTCAATTAGCTTTGTTTGAATGTGTTTGACTCTAATTTGATTCAATTAGCTTTGTAGAATGTATTTGACTTCCATTTGATTCAATTAGCTTTGTTTGAATGTGTTTGACTTTTATATGATTCAATTTACTTTGTAGTATTTGACTTTTATTTGATTTAATTAGCTTTGTTTGAATGTTTTTGACTTTCATTTGATTCAATTAGCTATGTAGAATGTATTTGACTTTCATTTTCTTCAAATAGCTTTGTTTGAATGTATTTGACTCTCATTTGATTCAAAAAGCTTTGTTTGAATGTGTTTAACTTTCATTTGATTTAGTTAGCTTTGTAGAACATTTCACTATCATTTGATTTAAATAACTTTGTTTGAATGCGTTTGACTTTCATTTGATTCAATTAGCTTTGTAGAATGTATTTGACTTTTATTTGATTTAAATAACTTTGTTTGAATGCGTTTGACTTTCATTTGATTCAATTAGCTATGTAGAATGTATTTGACTTATATTTGATTCCAATAGCTTTGTT
Organism: Chenopodium quinoa; assembly: GCF_001683475.1. Lineage (NCBI taxonomy): Eukaryota > Viridiplantae > Streptophyta > Magnoliopsida > Caryophyllales > Amaranthaceae > Chenopodium > Chenopodium quinoa. The sequence continues at coordinate 52,984 of NW_018743949.1, read as the reverse complement.
TAAATGTGTTTGACTTTCATTTGATTCAATTAGCTTTGTAGAATGTATTTGACTTTCATTTGATTCAAATAGCTTTGTAGAATGTATTTGACTTTTATTTGATTCAAAAAGCATTGTTTGAAAGTGTTTGACTTTCATTTGATTTAATTAGCTTTGTAGAATGTATTTGACTTTCATTTGATTCAAATAGCTTTGTTTGAATCTGATTGAATTTCATTTGATTCAATTTGCTTTGTAGATTGCATTTCACTTTCATTTGATTTATATAGCTTTGTTTGAATGTGTTTGACTTTCAATTAAATTAAAAAGCTTTTTTTGAATGTGTTTAACTTTTTTTTTATTTAAAAGGCTTTGTTTGAATGTGTTTGACTTTTATTTGATTCAATTAGCTTTGTAGAATGTATTTGACTCTTATTTGATTTAATTAGCTATGTTTGAACGTGTTTGACTCTCATTTCATTTAAATAGCTTTGTTTGAATGTGTTTGACTTTTATTTGATTCAATTAGCTTTGTAGAATGTATTCGAATTTCATTTGATTAAAATAGCTTTCTTTGAATGTGTTTGACTTTCATTTGATTCAATTTGCTTTGTTTGAATGTGTTTGACTTTCATTTGATTCTATTACCTTTGTTTAATGTATTTGACTTTCATTTGATTCAATTAGCTTTGTTTTAATGTGTTTGACTTTCATTTGATTCAATTAGCTTTGTTTTAATGTGTTTGACTTTCATTTGATTCAATTAGCTTTGTAGAATGTATTTGACTTTTATTTGATTTAATTAGCTTTGTTTGAATGTATTTGACTCTCATTTGATTCAAATAGCTTTGTTTGAATGTGTTTAACTTTCATTTGATTCAATTAGCTTTGGAGAATGCATTTCACTTTCATTTGATTTAAATAACTTTGTTTGAATGCGTTTGACTTTCATTTGATTCAATTAGCTTTATTTGAATGTGTTTGACTTTCATTTGATACAATTAGCTTTGTTGAACGTATTTGACATTCATTTGATTAAAATAGCTTTGTTGGAATATGTTTGACTTTCATTTGATTCAATTAGCTTTGTTTGAATGTGTTTGACTTTCATTTGATTCAACTAGCTTTGTAAAATGTATTTGACTGTCATTTGATTCAAATAGCTTTGTTTGAATGTGTTTGACATTCATTTGATTCAATTAGCTGAGTAGAATGTATTTGACTTTCATTTGATTCAAATAGCGTTGTTTGAATGTGTTTAACTTTCATTTGATTCAATTAGCTTTGTAGAAAGCATTTCACTTCCATTTTATTTAAATAACTTTGTTTGAATGTGTTTGACTTTCATTTGATAGCTTTGTAGAATGTATTTGACTTTCATTTGATTCAAATAGCTTTGTTTGAATGTGTTTGACTTTCAATTGATTAAATTAGCTTTGTAGAATGTATTTGACTGTCATTTGATTCAAATAGCTTTGTTTGAATGTGTTTGAATTTCATTTAATTCAATTTTCTTTGTAGAATGCATTTCACTTTCATTTGATTTATATAGCTTTGTTTGAATGTGTTTGACTTTCATTTTAATTAAAAAGCTTTTTTTTAATGTGTTTGACTTTCATTTGATTTAAAAAGCTTTGTTTGAATGTGTTTGACTTTCATTTGATGCAATTATCATTGTAGAATGTATTTTACTTTTATTTGATTTAATTAGCTTTGTTTGAATTTATTTGACTCTCATTTGATTCAAATAGCTTTGTTTGAATGTGTTTGACTTTCATTTGATTCAATTAGCTTTGTAGAATGTATTTGACTTTCATTTGATTCAAATAGCTTTATTTGAATGTGTTTGACTTTCATTTGATTCAATTAGCTTTGTAGAATGCATTTCACTTTCATTTAATACGAAATCTTTGTTTGAATGTTTTTTACTTTCATTTTCTTCAAATAGCTTTATTTGAATGAGTTTGACTTTCATTTGATTCAATTCGCTTTGTTGAATGTATTTGACTTTCAGTTAATTCAATTAGCTTTGTTTGAATGTGTTTGACTTTCATTTGATTCAATTAGCTTTGTGGAATGTATTTGACTCTCATTTGATTCAAAAAGCTTTGTTTGAATGTGTTTAACTTTCATTTGATTCAGTTAGCTTTGTAGAATGCATTTCACTTTCATTTGATTCAAATAGCTTTGTTTGAATGTGTTTGACATTCATTTGATTCAATTAGCTTTGTAGAATGTATTTGACTTATATTTGATTCCAATAGCTTTGTTTAAATGTGTTTGACTTTCATTTGATTCAATTAGCTTTGTAGAATGTATTTGACTTTTATTTGATTTAATTTGCTTTGTTTGAATGTATTTGACTCTCATTTTATTCAAATAGATTTGTAAAATGTATTTGACTTTCATTTGATTCAAATAGCTTTGTAGAATGTATTTGACTTTTATTTGATTCAAAAAGCATTGTTTGAAAGTGTTTGACTTTCATTTGATTCAATTAGCTTTGTAGAATGTATTTGACTTTCATTTGATTCAAATAGCTTTGTTTGAATGTGATTGAATTTCATTTGATTCAATTTGCTTTGTAGATTGCATTTCACTTTCATTTGATTTATGTAGCTTTGTTTGAATGTGTTTGACTTTCAATTAAATTAAAAAGCTTTTTTTGAATGTGTTTGACTTTTATTTGATTTTAAAGGCTTAGTTTGAATGTGTTTGACTTTTATTTGATTCAATTAGCTTTGTAGAATGTATTTGACTCTTATTTGATTTAATTAGCTATGTTTGAACGTGTTTGACTCTCATTTCATTCAAATAGCTTTGTTTGAATGTGTTTGACTTTTATTTGATTTAATTAGCTTTGTAGAATGTATTCGAATTTCATTTGATTAAAATAGCTTTGTTTGAATGTGTTTGACTTTCATTTGATTCAATTTGCTTTGTTTGAATGTGTTTGACTTTCATTTGATTCTATTAGCTTTGTTTAATGTATTTGACTTTCATTTGATTCAATTAGCTTTGTTTTAATGTGTTTGACTTTCATTTGATTCAATTAGCTTTGTAGAATGTATTTGACTTTTATTTGATTTAATTAGCTTTGTTTGAATGTATTTGACTCTCGTTTGATTCAAATACCTTTGTTTGAATGTGTTTAACTTTCATTTGATTCAATTAGTTTTGTAGAATGCATTTCACTTTCATTTGATTTAAATAACTTTGTTTGAATGCGTTTGACTTTCATTTGATTCAATTAGCTTTATTTGAATGTGTTTGACTTTCATTTGATACAATTAGCTTTGTTGAACGTATTTGACATTCATTTGATTAAAATAGCTTTGTTGGAATATGTTTGACTTTCATTTGATTCAATTAGCTTTGTTTGAATGTGTTTGACTTTCATTTGATTCAACTAGCTTTGTAAAATGTATTTGACTGTCATTTGATTCAAATAGCTTTCTTTGAATGTGTTTGACATTCATTTGATTCAATTAGCTTAGTAGAATGTATTTGACTTTCATTTGATTCAAATAGCTTTATTTGAATGTGTTTGACTTTCATTTGATTCAATTAGCTTTGTTTGAATGTGTTTGACTTTCATTTGATTCAACTAGCTTTGTAAAATGTATTTGACTGTCATTTGATTCAAATAGCTTTCTTTGAATGTGTTTGACATTCATTTGATTCAATTAGCTTAGTAGAATGTATTTGACTTTCATTTGATTCAAATAGCGTTGTTTGAATGTGTTTAACTTTCATTTGATTCAATTAACTTTGTAGAATGCATTTCACTTCCATTTAATTTAAATAACTTTGTTTGAATGTGTTTGACTTTCATTTGATAGCTTTGTAGAATGTATTTGACTTTCATTTGATTCAAATAGCTTTGTTTGAATGTGTTTGACTTTCAATTGATTCAATTAGCTTTGTAGAATGTGTTTGACTGTCATTTGATTCAAATAGCTTTGTTTGAATGTGTTTGAATTTCATTTAGATCAATTTGCTTTGTAGAATGCATTTCACTTTCATTTGATTTATATAGCTTTGTTTGAATGTGTTTGACTTTCATTTAAATTAAAAAGCTTTTTATGAATGTGTTTGACTTTCATTTGATTTAAAAGGCTTTGTTTGAATGAGTTTGACTTTCATTTGATTCAATTAGCTTTGTAGAATGTATTTTACTTTTATTTTATTTAATTAGCTTTGTTTGAATTTATTTGACTCTCATTTGATTCAAACAGCTTTGTTTGAATGTGTTTGACTTTTATTTGATTCAATTAGCTTTGTAGAATGTATTTGACTTTCATTTGAATCAAATAACTTTGTTTGACTGTGTTTGACTTTCATTTGATTCAATTTGCTTTGTAGAATGTATTTGACTTTCATTTCATTCAAATAGCTTTATTTGAATGTGTTTGACTTTCATTTGATTCAATTAGCTTTGTAGAATGTATTTGACTTTCATTTAATACGAAATGTTTGTATGAATGTGTTTGACTTTCCTGTGATTCAATTAGCTTTGTTTGAATGTGTTTTACTTTCATTTGATTCAATTCGCTTTGTTGAATGTATTTGACTTTCAGTTAATACAATTAGCTTTGTTTGAATGTGTTTGACTTTCATTTGATTCAATTAGCTTTGTAGAATGTATTTGACTTTTATTTGATATAATTAGCTTTGTTTGAATGTATTTGACTCTCATTTGAATCAAATAGCTTTGTTTGAATGTGTTTGACTTTCATTTGATTCAAATAGCTTTGTTTGAATGTGTTTGACTTTCATTTGATTCAATTAGCTTTGTAGAATGTAATTTACTTTCATTCGATTAAAATAGCTTTGTTTGAATTTCATTTACATCAATTTGCTTTGTAGAATGCATTTCACTTTCATTTGATTTATATAGCTTTGTTTAAATGTGTTTGACTTTCATTTAAATTAAAAAGCTTTTTTTGAATGTGTTTGACTTTCATTTGATTTAAAAGGCTTTGTTTGAATGTGTTTGACTTTCATTTGATTCAATTAGCTTTGTAGAATGTATTTTACTTTTATTTTATGTAATTAGCTTTGTTTGAATTTATTTGACTCTCATTTGATTCAAACAGCTTTGTTTGAATGTGTTTGACTTTCATTTGATTCAATTAGCTTTGTAGAATGTATTTGACTTTCATTTGAATCAAATAACTTTGTTTGACTGTGTTTGACTTTCATTTGATTCAATTTGCTTTGTAGAATGTATTTGACTTTCATTTCATTCAAATAGCTTTATTTGAATGTGTTTGACTTTCATTTGATTCAATTAGCTTTGTAGAATGTATTTGACTTTCATTTAATACGAAATGTTTGTATGAATGTGTTTGACTTTCCTGTGATTCAATTAGCTTTGTTTGAATGTGTTTTACTTTCATTTGATTCAATTCGCTTTGTTGAATGTATTTGACTTTCAGTTAATACAATTAGCTTTGTTTGAATATGTTTGACTTTCATTTGATTCAATTAGCTTTGTAGAATGTATTTGACTTTCATTTGAAACAAATAACTTTGTTTGACCGTGTTTGACTTTCATTTGATTCAATTTTCTTTGTAGAATGTATTTAACTTTCATTTTCTTCAAATAGCTTTGTTTGAATGTGTTTGACTTTCATTTGATTCAATTAGCTTTGTAGAATGTATTTGACATTCATTTAATTAAAATAGCTTTGTTTGAATGTGTTTGACTTTCATTTGATTCAATTAGCTTTGTTTGAATGTGTTTGACTTTCATTTGATTCAATTAGCTTTGTAGAATGTATTTGACTTTCATTTGACTCATATAGCTTTGTTTGAATGTGTTTGACTTTCAATTGATTCAATTAGCTTTGTAGAATGTGTTTGACTGTCATTTGATTCAAATAGCTTTGTTTGAATGTGTTTGAATTTCATTTAGATCAATTTGGTTTGTAGAATGCATTTCACTTTCATTTGATTTATATAGCTTTGTTTGAATGTGTTTGACTTTCATTTAAATTAAAAAGCTTTTTTTGAATGTGTTTGACTTTCATTTAATTTAAAAGGCTTTGTTTGAATGTGTTTGACTTTCATTTGATTCAATTAGCTTTGTAGAATATATTTTACTTTTATTTGATTTAATTAGCTTTGTTTGAATTTAATTGACTCTCCTTTGATTCAAATAGCTTTGTTTGAATGTGTTTGACTTTCAATTGATTCAATTAGCTTTGTAGTATGTATTTTACTGTCATTTGATTAAAATAGCTTTGTTTGAATGTGTTTGAATTTCATTTAATTCAATTTGCTTTGTAGAATGCATTTCACTTTCATTTGATTTATATAGCTTTGTTTGAATGTGTTTGACTTTCATTTAAATTAAAAAGCTTTTTATGAATGTGTTTGACTTTCATTTGATTTAAAAGGCTTTGTTTGAATGAGTTTGACTTTCATTTGATTCAATTAGCTTTGTAGAATGTATTTTACTTTTATTTTATTTAATTAGCTTTGTTTGAATTTATTTGACTCTCATTTGATTCAAACAGCTTTGTTTGAATGTGTTTGACTTTCATTTGATTCAATTAGCTTTGTAGAATGTATTTGACTTTCATTTGAATCAAATAACTTTGTTTGACTGTGTTTGACTTTCATTTGATTCAATTTGCTTTGTAGAATGTATTTGACTTTCATTTCATTCAAATAGCTTTATTTGAATGTGTTTGACTTTCATTTGATTCAATTAGCTTTGTAGAATGTATTTGACTTTCATTTAATACGAAATGTTTGTATGAATGTGTTTGACTTTCCTGTGATTCAATTAGCTTTGTTTGAATGTGTTTTACTTTCATTTGATTCAATTCGCTTTGTTGAATGTATTTGACTTTCAGTTAATACAATTAGCTTTGTTTGAATATGTTTGACTTTCATTTGATTCAATTAGCTTTGTAGAATGTATTTGACTTTCATTTGAAACAAATAACTTTGTTTGACTGTGTTTGACTTTCATTTGATTCAATTTGCTTTGTAGAATGTATTTGACTTTCATTTTCTTCAAATAGCTTTGTTTGAATGTGTTTGACTTTCATTTGATTCAATTAGCTTTGTAGAATGTATTTGACATTCATTTAATTAAAATAGCTTTGTTTGAATGTGTTTGACTTTCATTTGATTCAATTAGCTTTGTTTGAATGTGTTTGACTTTCATTTGATTCAATTAGCTTTGTAGAATGTATTTGACTTTCATTTGACTCATATAGCTTTGTTTGAATGTGTTTGACTTTCAATTGATTCAATTAGCTTTGTAGAATGTGTTTGACTGTCATTTGATTCAAATAGCTTTGTTTGAATGTGTTTGAATTTCATTTAGATCAATTTGGTTTGTAGAATGCATTTCACTTTCACTTGATTTATATAGCTTTGTTTGAATGTGTTTGACTTTCATTTAAATTAAAAAGCTTTTTTTGAATGTGTTTGACTTTCATTTAATTTAAAAGGCTTTGTTTGAATGTGTTTGACTTTCATTTGATTCAATTAGCTTTGTAGAATATATTTTACTTTTATTTGATTTAATTAGCTTTGTTTGAATTTAATTGACTCTCCTTTGATTCAAATAGCTTTGTTTGAATGTGTTTGACTTTCATTTGATTCAATTAGCTTTGTAGAATGTATTTAACTTTTATTTGATTTAAATAGCTTTATTTGAATGTGTTTGACTTTCATTTGATTCAATTAGCTTTGTAGAATGTATTTGACTTTCATTTGATTCAAATAGCTTTATTAGAATGTGTTTGACTTTCATTTAATTCAATTAGCTTTGTAGAATATATTTGACTTTCATTTAATTCAAAATCTTTGTCTGAATGTGTTTGACTTTCATTTGATTCAAATAGCTTTGTTTGAATGTGTTTGACTTTCATTGATTCAATTAGCTTTGTAGAATGTAGTTGACTTTCATTTGAGTCAAATAACTTTGTTTGACTGTGTTTGACTTTCATTTGTTTCAATTTGCTTTGTAGAATGTATTTGACTTTCATTTTCTTCAAATAGCTTTGTTTGAATGTGTTTGACTTTCATTTGATTCAATTAGCTTCATTAAATATATTTGACTTTCATTTGATTCAATTAGCTTATTTTGAATGTGTTTAACTTTCATTTGATACAATTAGATTTGTAGAACGTATTGACTGTCATTTGATTCAAATAGCTTTGTTTGAATGTATTTGACTTTCATTTGATTCAATTAGCTTAGTAGAATGTATTTGACTTTCATTTGATTCAAATAGCTTTGTTTGTATGTGTTTGACTTTCATTTGATTCAATTAGCTTTGTAGAATGCATTTGACTTTCACTTGATTCGAAAGCTTTGTTTGAATGTGTTTAACTTTCATTAAATTCAATTAGCTTATTTTGAATGTGTTTGACTTTAATTTAATTCAATTAGCTTTGTAGAATGTATTTGACTTTCATTTTATTCAATTAGCTTTGTAGAATGTATTTTACTTTTATTTTATTTAATTAGCTTTGTTTGAATTTATTTGACTCTCATTTGATTCAAACAGCTTTGTTTGAATGTGTTTGACTTTCATTTGATTCAATTAGCATTGTAGAATGTATTTGACTTTCATTTGAATCAAATTACTTTGTTTGACTGTGTTTGACTTTCATTTGATTCAATTTGCTTTGTAGAATGTATTTGACTTTCATTTTCTTCAAATAGCTTTGTTTGAATGTGTTTGACTTTTATTTGATTCAATTAGCTTTGTAGAATGCATTTCACTTTCATTTGATTTATATAGCTTTGTTTGAATGTGTTTGACTTTCATTTAAATTAAAAAGCTTTTTTTGAATGTGTTTGACTTTCATTTGATTAAAAAGGCTTTGTTTGAATGTGTTTGACTTTCATTTGATTCAATTAGCTTTGTAGAATGTTTTTTTACTTTTATCTGATTTAATTAGCTTTGTTTGAATTTATTTGACTCTCCTTTGATTCAAATAGCTTTGTTTGAATGTGTTTGACTTTCATTTGATTCAATTAGCTTTGTAGAATGTATTTGACTTTCATTTGATTCAAATAGCTTTATTTGAATGTGTTTGACTTTCATTTGATTCAATTAGCTTTGTAGAATGTATTTGACTTTCATTTGATTCAAAATCTTTGTTTGAATGTGTTTGACTTTTACTTGATTCAAATAGCTTTGTTTGAATGTGTTTGACTTTCATTTGATTCAATTAGCTTTGTAGAATGTATTTGACTTTCATTTGAGTCAAATAACTTTGTTTGACTGTGTTTGACTTTCATTTGTTTCAATTTTCTTTGTAGAATGTATTTGACTTTCATTTTCTTCAAATAGCTTTGTTTGAATGTGTTTGACTTTCATTTGATTCAATTAGCTTTGTAGAATGTATTTGACATTCATTTAATTAAAATAGCTTTGTTTGAATGTGTTTGACTTTCATTTGATTCAATTAGCTTTGTTTGAATGTGTTTGACTTTCATTTGATTCAATTAGCTTTGTAGAATGTATTTGACTTTTATTTGATTCAAATAGCTTTGTTTGAATGTGTTTGACTTTCAATTGATTCAATTAGCTTTGTAGTATGTATTTTACTGTCATTTGATTCAAATAGCTTTGTTTGAATGTGTTTGAATTTCATTTAATTCAATTTGCTTTGTAGAATGCATTTCACTTTCATTTGATTTATATAGCTTTGTTTGAATGTGTTTGACTTTCATTTAAATTAAAAAGCTTTTTATGAATGTGTTTGACTTTCATTTGATTTAAAAGGCTTTGTTTGAATGAGTTTGACTTTCATTTGATTCAATTAGCTTTGTAGAATGTATTTTACTTTTATTTTATTTAATTAGCTTTGTTTGAATTTATTTGACTCTCATTTGATTCAAACAGCTTTGTTTGAATGTGTTTGATTTTCATTTGATTCAATTAGCTTTGTAGAATGTATTTGACTTTATTTGAATCAAATAACTTTGTTTGACTGTGTTTGACTTTCATTTGATTCAATTTGCTTTGTAGAATGTATTTGACTTTCATTTCATTCAAATAGCTTTATTTGAATGTGTTTGACTTTCATTTGATTCAATTAGCTTTGTAGAATGTATTTGACTTTCATTTAATACGAAATGTTTGTATGAATGTGTTTGACTTTCATGTGATTCAATTAGCTTTGTTTGAATGTGTTTTACTTTCATTTGATTCAATTCGCTTTGTTGAATGGATTTGACTTTCAGTTAATACAATTAGCTTTGTTTGAATGTGTTTGACTTTCATTTGATTCAATTAGCTTTGTAGAATGTATTTGACTTTTATTTGATATAATTAGCTTTGTTTGAATGTATTTGACTCTCATTTGATTCAAATAGCTTTGTTTGAATGTGTTTGACTTTCATTTGATTCAAATAGCTTTGTTTGAATGTGTTTGACTTTCATTTGATTCAATTAGCTTTGTAGAATGTAATTTACTTTCATTCGATTAAAATAGCTTTGTTTGAATGTGCTTGACTTTCATTTGATTCAATTAGCTTTGTTTGAATGTGTTTGACTTTCATTTGATTCAATTAGCTTTGTTGAATGTATTTGACTTTCATTTAATTCAATTAGCTTTGTTTGAATGTGTTTGACTTTCATTTGAATTAATTAGCTTTGTAGAATGTATTTGACTCTCATTTGATTCAAATAGCTTTGTTTGAATGCGTTTAACTTTCATTTGATTCAATTAGCTTTGTAGAATATATTTCACTTTCATTTAATTTAAACAACTTTGTTTGAATGTGTTTGACTTTCATTTGACTCAAATAGCTTTTTTTGATTGCGTTTGACTTTCTTTTGATACAGTTAGCTTTGTAGAATGTATTTGACTTTCATTTGATTCAAATAGCTTTATTTGAATGTGTTTGACTTTCATTTGATTCAATTAGCTTTGTAGAATGTATTTGACTTTCATTTGAGTCAAATAACGTTGTTTGACTGTGTTTGATTTTCATTTGTTTCAATTTGCTTTGTAGAATGTAATTGACTTTCATTTTCTTCAAATAGCTTTGTTTGAATGTGTTTGACCTTCATTTGATTCAATTAGCTTTGTAGAATGTATTTGACATTCATTTAATTAAAATAGCTTTGTTTGAATGTGTTTGACTTTCATTTGATTCAATTAGCTTTGTTTGAATGTGTTTGACTTTCATTTGATTCAATTAGCTTTGTAGAATGTATTTTACGTTCATTTGATTCAAATAGCTTTGTTTGAATGTGTTTGACTTTCAATTGATTCAATTAGCTTTGTAGAATGTATTTGACTGTCATTTGATTCAAATAGCCTTGTTTTAATGTGTTTGAATTTCATTTAATTCAATTTGCTTTGTAGAATGCATTTCACTTTCATTTGATTTATATAGCTTTGTTTGAATGTGTTTGACTTTCATTTAAATTAAAAAGCTTTTTTTGAATGTGTTTGACTTTCATTTGGTTCAAACAGCTTTGTTTGAATGTGTTTGACTTTCATTTGATTCAATTAGCTTTGTAGAATGTATTTGACTTTTATTTTATTTAATTAGCTTTGTTTGAATTTATTGTACTCTCATTTGATTCAAACAGCTTTGTTTGAATGTGTTTGACTTTCATTTGATTCAATTAGCTTTGTAGAATGTATTTGACTTTCATTTGAATCAAATAACTTTGTTTGACTGTGTTTGACTTTCATTTGATTCAATTTGCTTTGTATAATGTATTTGACTTTCATTTTCTTCAAATAGCTTTGTTTGAATGTGTTTGACTTTCATTTGATTCAATTAGCTTTGTAGAATGTATTTGACATTCATTTAATTAAAATAGCTTTGTTTGAATGTGTTTGACTTTCATTTGATTCAATTAGCTTTGTTTGAATGTGTTTGACTTTCATTTGATTCAATTAGCTTTGTAGTTTGACTTTCATTTAATTCAAATAGCTTTGTTTGAATGTATTTGACTTTCAATTGATTCAATTAGCTTTGTAGAAAGTGTTTGACTCTCATTTGATTCAAATAGCTTTATTTGAATGTGTTTCACTTTCATTTGATTCAAATTCCTTTGTCTGAATGTGTTTGAATTTCATTTGATTCGATTTACTTTGTAGAATGTATTTGACATTTATTTGATTTAAATAGCTTTGTTTGAATGTGTTTGAATTTCATTTAGATGAATTTGCTTTGTAGAATGCATTTCACTTTCATTTGATTTATATAGCTTTGTTTGAATGTGTTTGACTTTCATTTAAATTAAAAAGCTTTTTTGAATGTGTTTGACTTTCATTTGATTTAAAAGGCTTTGTTTGAATGTGTTTGACTTTCATTTGATTCAATTAGCTTTGTAGAATGTATTTTACTTTTATTTTATTTAATTAGCTTTGTTTGAATTTATTTGAGTCTCATTTGATTCAAACAGCTTTGTTTGAATGTGTTTGACTTTCATTTGATTCAATTAGCTTTGTAGAATGTATTTGACTTTCATTTGAATCAAATAACTTTGTTTGACTGTGTCTGACTTTCATTTGATTCAATTTGCTTTGTAGAATGTATTTGACTTTCATTTTCTTCAAATAGCTTTGTTTGAATGTGTTTGACTTTCATTTGATTCAATTAGCTTTGTAAAATGTGTTTGACATTCATTTAATTAAAATAGCTTTGTTTGAATGTGTTTGACTTTCATTTTATTCAATTTGCTTTGTTTGAATGTGTTTGACTTTCATTTGATTCAATTAGCTTTTTAGAATGTATTTGACTTTCATTTGATTCAAATAGCTTTGTTTGAATGTGTTTGACTTTCAATTGATTCAATTAGCTTTGTAGAATGTGTTTGACTGTCATTTGATTCAAATAGCTTTGTTTGAATGTGTTTGAATTTCATTTAGATCAATTTGCTTTGTAGAATGCATTTCACTTTCATTTTATTTATATAGCTTTGTTTGAATGTGTTTGACTTTCATTTAAATTAAAAAGCTTTTTTTGAATGTGTTTGACTTTCATTTGATTTAAAAGGCTTTGTTTGAATGTGTTTGACTTTCATTTGATTCAATTAGCTTTGTAGAATATATTTTACTTTTTTTTGATTTAATTAGCTTTGTTTGAATTTAATTGACTCTCCTTCGATTCAAATAGCTTTGTTTGAATGTGTTTGACTTTCATTTGATTCAATTAGCTTTGTAGAATGTATTTAACTTTTATTTGATTCAAATAGCTTTATTTGAATGTGTTTGACTTTCATTTGATTCAATTAGCTTTGTAAAATGTATTTGACTTTCATTTGATTCAAATAGCTTTATTTGAATGTGTTTGACTTTCATTTAATTCAATTAGCTTTGTAGAATGTATTTGACTTTCATTTGATTCAAAATCTTTGTTTGAATGTGTTTGACTTTCATTTGTTCAATAGCTTTGTTTGAATGTGTTTGACTTTCATTTGATTCAATTAGCTTTGTAGAATGTATTTGACTTTCATTTGAGTCAAATAACTTTGTTTGCCTGTGTTTGACTTTCATTTGTTTCAATTTGCTTTGTAGAATGTATTTGACTTTTCATTTTCTTCAAATAGCTTTGTTTGAATGTGTTTGACTTTCATTTGATTCAATTAGCTTCATTGAATATATTTGACTTTCATTTGATTCAATTAGCTTTGTTTGAATGTGTTTGACTTTCATTTGATACAATTAGCTTTGTAGAACGTATTTGACTGTCATTTGATTCAAATAGCTTTGTTTGAATGTATTTGACTTTCATTTGATTCAATTAGCTTAGTAGAATGTATTTGACTTTCATTTGATTCAAATAGCTTTGTTTGAATGTGTTTGACTTTCATTTGATTCAATTAGCTTTGTAGAATGTATTTGACTTTCACTTGATTCGAAAGCTTTGTTTGAATGTGTTTGATTTCATTAAATTCAATTAGCTTATTTTGAATGTGTTTGACTTTAATTTAATTCAATTAGCTTTGTAGAATGTATTTGACTTTCATTTTATTCAATTAGCTTTGTAGAATGCATTTCACTTTCATTTGATTTATATAGCTTTTTTGAATGTGTTTGACTTTCATTTAAATTAAAAAGCTTTTTTTGAATGTGTTTGACTTTCATTTGGTTCAAACAGCTTTGTTTGAATGTGTTTGACTTTCATTTGATTCAATTAGCTTTGTAGAATGTATTTGACTTTTATTTTATTTAATTAGCTTTGTTTGAATTTATTTGACTCTCATTTGATTCAAACAGCTTTGTTTGAATGTGTTTGACTTTCATTTGATTCAATTAGCTTTGTAGAATGTATTTGACTTTCATTTGAATCAAATAACTTTGTTTGACTGTGTTTGACTTTCATTTGATTCAATTTGCTTTGTCTAATGTATTTGACTTTCATTTTCTTCAAATAGCTTTGTTTGAATGTGTTTGACTTTCATTTGATTTAATTAGCTTTGTAGAATGTATTTGACTTTCATTTATTAAAATAGCTTTGTTTGAATGTGTTTGACTTTCATTTGATTCAATTAGCTTTGTTTGAATGTGTTTGACTTTCATTTGATTTAATTAGCTTTGTAGAATGTATTTGACTTTCATTTGATTCAAATAGCTTTGTTTGAATGTGTTTTGAATTTCAATTGATTCAATTAGATTTGTAGAATGTGTTTGACTCTCATTTGATTCAAATAGCTTTATTTGAATGTGTTTGACTTTCATTTGATTCAAATTCCTTTGTCTGAATGTGTTTGAATTTCATTTGATTCGATTTACTTTGTAGAATGTATTTGACATTTTTTGATTTAAATAGCTTTGTTTGAATGTGTTTGAATTTCATTTAGATCAATTTGCTTTGTAGAATGCATTTCACTTTCATTTGATTTATATAGCTTTGTTTGAATGTGTTTGACTTTCATTTAAATTAAAAAGCTTTTTTGAATGTGTTTGACTTTCATTTGATTTAAAAGGCTTTGTTTGAATGTGTTTGACTTTCATTTGATTCAATTAGCTTTGTAGAATGTATTTTACTTTTATTTTATTTAATTAGCTTTGTTTGAATTTATTTGAGTCTCATTTGATTCAAACAGCTTTGTTTGAATGTGTTTGACTTTCGATTGATTCAATTAGCTTTGTAGAATGTATTTGACTTTCATTTGAGTCAAATAACTTTGTTTGACTGTGTTTGACTTTCATTTGTTTCAATTTGCTTTGTAGAATGTATTTGACTTTCATTTTCTTCAAATAGCTTTGTTTGAATGTGTTTGACTTTCATTTGATTCAATTAGCTTCATTGAATTATTTGACTTTCATTTGATTCAATTAGCTTTGTTTGAATGTGTTTGACTTTCATTTGATACAATTAACTTTGTAGAACGTATTTGACTGTCATTTGATTCAAATAGCTTTGTTTGAATGTATTTGACTTTCATTTGATTCAATTAGCTTAGTAGAATGTATTTGACTTTCATTTAATTCAAATAGCTTTGTTTGAATGTGTTTGACTTTCATTTGATTCAATTAGCTTTGTAGAATGTATTTGACTTTCACTTGATTCGAAAGCTTTGTTTGAATGTGTTTGACTTTCATTAAATTCAATTAGCTTATTTTGAATGTGTTTGACTTTAATTTAATTTAATTAGCTTTGTAGAATGTATTTGACTTTCATTTTATTCAATTAGCTTTGTAGAATGTGTTTGACTGTCATTTGATTCAAATAGCTTTGTTTGAATGTGTTTGAATTTCATTTAGATCAATTTGCTTTGTAGAATGCATTTCACTTTCATTTGATTTATATAGCTTTATTTGAATGTGTTTGACTTTCATTTAAATTAAAAAGCTTTTTTTGAATGTGTTTGACTTTCATTTGATTTAAAAGGCTTTGTTTGAATGTGTTTGACTTTCATTTGATTCAATTAGCTTTGTAGAATATATTTTACTTTTATTTGATTTAATTAGCTTCGTTTGAATTTAATTGACTCTCCTTTGATTCAAATAGCTTTGTTTGAATGTGTTTGACTTTCATTTGATTCAATTAGCTTTTTAGAATGTATTTAACTTTATTTGATTCAAATAGCTTTATTTGAATGTGTTCGACTTTCATTTGATTCAATTAGCTTTGTAGAATGTATTTGACTTTCATTTGATTCAAATAGCTTTATTTGAATGTGTTTGACTTTCATTTAATTCAATTAGCTTTGTAGAATGTATTTGACTTTCATTTGATTCAAAATCTTTGTTTGAATGTGTTTGACTCTCATTTGATTCAAACAGCTTTGTTTGAATGTGTTTGACTTTCATTTGATTCAATTAGCTTTGTAGAATGTATTTGACTTTCATTTGAATCAAATAACTTTGTTTGACTGTGTTTGACTTTCATTTGATTCAATTTGCTTTGTAGAATGTATTTGACTTTCATTTTCTTCAAATAGCTTTGTTTGAATGTGTTTGACTTTCATTTGATTCAATTAGCTTCATTGAATATATTTGACTTTCATTTGATTCAATTAGCTTTGTTTGAATGTGTTTGACTTTCATTTGATACAATTAGCTTTGTAGAACGTATTTGACTGTCATTTGATTCAAATAGCTTTGTTTGAATGTATTTGACTTTCATTTGATTCAATAAGCTTAGTAGAATGTATTTGACTTTCATTTGATTCAAATAGCTTTGTTTGAATGTGTTTGACTTTCATTTGATTCAATTAGCTTTGTAGAATGTATTTGACTTTCACTTAATTCGAAAGCTTGGTTTGAATGTGTTTGACTTTCATTAAATTCAATTAGCTTATTTTGAATGTGTTTGACTTTAATTTAATTCAATTAGCTTTGTAGAATGTATTTGACTTTCATTTTATTCAATTAGCTTTGTAAAATGTATTTTACTTTTATTTTATTTAATTAGCTTTGTTTGAATTTATTTGACTCTTATTTGATTCAAACAGCTTTGTTTGAATGTGTTTGACTTTCATTTGATTCAATTAGCTTTGTAGAATGTATTTGACTTTCATTTGAATCAAATAACTTTGTTTAACTGTGTTTGACTTTCATTTGATTCAATTTGCTTTGTAGAATGTATTTGACTTTCATTTTCTTCAAATAGCTTTGTTTGAATGTGTTTGACTTTTATTTGATTCAATTATTTTTGTAGAATGTATTTGACATTCATTTAATTAAAATAGCTTTGTTTGAATGTGTTTGACTTTCATTTGATTCATTTAGCTTTGTTTGAATGTGTTTGACTTTCATTTGATTCAATTAGCTTTGTAGAATGTATTTGACTTTCATTTGATTCAAATAGCTTTGTTTGAATGTGTTTGACTTTCAATTGATTCAATTAGCTTTGTAGAATGTGTTTGACTGTCATTTGATTCAAATAGCTTTGTTTGAATGTGTTTGAATTTCATTTAGATCAATTTGCTTTGTAGAATGCATTTCACTTTCATTTGATTTATAAAGCTTTGTTTGAATGTGTTTAACTTTCATTTAAATTAAAAAGCTTTTTTTAATGTGTTTGACTTTCATTTGATTTAAAAGGCTTTGTTTCAATGTGTTTGACTTTAATTTGATTCAATTAGCTTTGTAGAATGTATTTTACTTTTATCTGATTTAATTAGCTTTGTTTGAATTTATTTGACTCTCCTTTGATTCAAATAGCTTTGTTTGAATGTGTTTGACTTTCATTTGATTCAATTAGCTTTGTAGAATGTATTTGACTTTCATTTGATTCAAATAGCTTTATTTGAATGTGTTTGACTTTCATTTGATTCAATTAGCTTTGTAGAATGTATTTGACTTT
The DNA here is from genome assembly GCF_001683475.1 of Chenopodium quinoa. Classification (NCBI taxonomy): domain Eukaryota; kingdom Viridiplantae; phylum Streptophyta; class Magnoliopsida; order Caryophyllales; family Amaranthaceae; genus Chenopodium; species Chenopodium quinoa. The sequence continues at coordinate 35,241 of NW_018743949.1, read as the reverse complement.
CATTGGATTCAAAATATTTGTTTGAATGTGTTTGACTTTCATTTGATTCAAATAGCTTTGTTTGAATGTGTTTGACTTTCATTTGATTCAATTGGCTTTGTAGAATGTATTTGATCATTTGAGTCAAATAACTTTGTTTGACTGTGTTTGACTTTCATTTGTTTCAATTTGCTTTGTAGAATGTATTTGACTTTCATTTTCTTCAAATAGCTTTGTTTGAATGTGTTTGACTTTCTTTTGATTCAATTAGCTTTGTAGAATGTATTTGACATTCATTTAATTAAAATAGCTTTGTTTGAATGTGTTTGACTTTCATTTGATTCAATTAGCTTTGTTTGAATGTGTTTGACTTTCATTTGATTCAATTAGCTTTGTTGAATGTATTTGACTTTCATTTGATTCAATTAGCTTTGTTTGAATGTGTTTGACTTTCATTTGATTCAATTAGCTTTGTAGAATATATTTTACTTTTATTTGATTTAATTAGCTTTGTTTGAATTTAATTGACTCTCCTTTGATTCAAATAGCTTTGTTTGAATGTGTTTGACTTTCATTTGATTCAATTAGCTTTGTAGAATGTATTTAACTTTTATTTGATTCAAATAGCTTTATTTGAATGTGTTTGACTTTCATTTGATTCAATTAGCTTTGTAGAATGTATTTGACTTTCATTTGATTCAAATAGCTTTATTTGAATGTGTTTGACTTTCATTTAATTCAATTAGCTTTGTAGAATGTATTTGACTTTCATTTGATTCAAAATCTTTGTTTGAATCTGTTTGACTTTCATTTGATTCAAATACCTTTGTTTGAATGTGTTTGACTTTCATTTGATTCAATTAGCTTTGTAGAATGTATTTGACTTTCATTTGAGTCAAATAACTTTGTTTGCCTGTGTTTGACTTTCATTTGTTTCAATTTGCTTTGTAGAATGTATTTGACTTTCATTTTCTTCAAATATATTTGTTTGAATGTGTTTGACTTTCATTTGATTCAATTAGCTTCATTGAATATATTTGACTTTCATTTGATTCAATTAGCTTTGTTTGAATGTGTTTGACTTTCATTTGATACAATTAGCTTTGTAGAACGTATTTGACTGTCATTTGATTCAAATAGCTTTGTTTGAATGTATTTGACTTTCATTTGATTCAATTAGCTTAGTAGAATGTATTTGACTTTCATTTGATTCAAATAGCTTTGTTTGAATGTGTTTGACTTTCATTTGATTCAATTAGCTTTGTAGAATGTATTTGACTTTCACTTGATTCGAAAGCTTTGTTTGAATGTGTTTGACTTTCATTAAATTCAATTAGCTTATTTTGAATGTGTTTGACTTTAATTTAATTCAATTAGCTTTGTAGAATGTATTTGACTTTCATATTATTCAATTAGCTTTGTAGAATGCATTTCACTTTCATTTGATTTATATAGCTTTGTTTGAATGTGTTTGACTTTCATTTAAATTAAAAAGCTTTTTTTGAATGTGTTTGACTTTCATTTGGTTCAAACAGCTTTGTTTGAATGTGTTTGACTTTCATTTGATTCAATTAGCTTTGTAGAATGTATTTGACTTTTATTTTATTTAATTAGCTTTGTTTGAATTTATTTGACTCTCATTTGATTCAAACAGCTTTGTTTGAATGTGTTTGACTTTCATTTGATTCAATTAGCTTTGTAGAATGTATTTGACTTTCATTTGAATCAAATAACTTTGTTTGACTGTGTTTGACTTTCATTTGATTCAATTTGCTTTGTATAATGTATTTGACTTTCATTTTCTTCAAATAGCTTTGTTTGAATGTGTTTGACTTTCATTTGATTCAATTAGCTTTGTAGAATGTATTTGACTTTCATTTAATTAAAATAGCTTTGTTTGAATGTGTTTGACTTTCATTTGATTCAATTAGCTTTGTTTGAATGTGTTTGACTTTCATTTGATTTAATTAGCTTTGTAGAATGTATTTGACTTTCATTTGATTCAAATAGCTTTGTTTGAATGTGTTTGACTTTCAATTGATTCAATTAGCTTTGTAGAATGTGTTTGACTGTCATTTGATTCAAATAGCTTTGTTTGAATGTGTTTGAATTTCATTTAGATCAATTTGCTTTGTAGAATGCATTTCACTTTCATTTGATTTATAAAGCTTTGTTTGAATGTGTTTAACTTTCATTTAAATTAAAAAGCTTTTTTTAATGTGTTTGACTTTCATTTGATTTAAAAGGCTTTGTTTCAATGTGTTTGACTTTAATTTGATTCAATTAGCTTTGTAGAATGTATTTTACTTTTATCTGATTTAATTAGCTTTGTTTGAATTTATTTGACTCTCCTTTAATTCAAATAGCTTTGTTTGAATGTGTTTGACTTTCATTTGATTCAATTAGCTTTGTAGAATGTATTTGACTTTCATTTGATTCAAATAGCTTTATTTGAATGTGTTTGACTTTCATTTGATTCAATTAGCTTTGTAGAATGTATTTGACTTTCATTTGATTCAAAATATTTGTTTGAATGTGTTTGACTTTCATTTGATTCAAATAGCTTTGTTTGAATGTGTTTGACTTTCATTTGATTCAATTGGCTTTGTAGAATGTATTTGATCATTTGAGTCAAATAACTTTGTTTGACTGTGTTTGACTTTCATTTGTTTCAATTTGCTTTGTAGAATGTATTTGACTTTCATTTTCTTCAAATAGCTTTGTTTGAATGTGTTTGACTTTCTTTTGATTCAATTAGCTTTGTAGAATGTATTTGACATTCATTTAATTAAAATAGCTTTGTTTGAATGTGTTTGACTTTCATTTGATTCAATTAGCTTTGTTTGAATGTGTTTGACTTTCATTTGATTCAATTAGCTTTGTTGAATGTATTTGACTTTCATTTGATTCAATTAGCTTTGTTTGAATGTGTTTGACTTTCATTTGATTCAATTAGCTTTGTAGAATATATTTTACTTTTATTTGATTTAATTAGCTTTGTTTGAATTTAATTGACTCTCCTTTGATTCAAATAGCTTTGTTTGAATGTGTTTGACTTTCATTTGATTCAATTAGCTTTGTAGAATGTATTTAACTTTTATTTGATTCAAATAGCTTTATTTGAATGTGTTTGACTTTCATTTGATTCAATTAGCTTTGTAGAATGTATTTGACTTTCATTTGATTCAAATAGCTTTATTTGAATGTGTTTGACTTTCATTTAATTCAATTAGCTTTGTAGAATGTATTTGACTTTCATTTGATTCAAAATCTTTGTTTGAATCTGTTTGGCTTTCATTTGATTCAAATACCTTTGTTTGAATGTGTTTGACTTTCATTTGATTCAATTAGCTTTGTAGAATGTATTTGACTTTCATTTGAGTCAAATAACTTTGTTTGCCTGTGTTTGACTTTCATTTGTTTCAATTTGCTTTGTAGAATGTATTTGACTTTCATTTTCTTCAAATATATTTGTTTGAATGTGTTTGACTTTCATTTGATTCAATTAGCTTCATTGAATATATTTGACTTTCATTTGATTCAATTAGCTTTGTTTGAATGTGTTTGACTTTCATTTGATACAATTAGCTTTGTAGAACGTATTTGACTGTCATTTGATTCAAATAGCTTTGTTTGAATGTATTTGACTTTCATTTGATTCAATTAGCTTAGTAAAATGTATTTGACTTTCATTTGATTCAAATAGCTTTGTTTGAATGTGTTTGACTTTCATTTGATTCAATTAGCTTTGTAGAATGTATTTGACTTTCACTTGATTCGAAAGCTTGGTTTGAATGTGTTTGACTTTCATTAAATTCAATTAGCTTATTTTGAATGTGTTTGACTTTAATTTAATTCAATTAGCTTTGTAGAATGTATTTGACTTTCATATTATTCAATTAGCTTTGTAGAATGCATTTCACTTTCATTTGATTTATATAGCTTTGTTTGAATGTGTTTGACTTTCATTTAAATTAAAAAAGCTTTTTTTGAATGTGTTTGACTTTCATTTGGTTCAAACAGCTTTGTTTGAATGTGTTTGACTTTCATTTGATTCAATTAGCTTTGTAGAATGTATTTGACTTTTATTTTATTTAATTAGCTTTGTTTGAATTTATTTGACTCTCATTTGATTCAAACAGCTTTGTTTGAATGTGTTTGACTTTCATTTGATTCAATTAGCTTTGTAGAATGTATTTGACTTTCATTTGAATCAAATAACTTTGTTTGACTGTGTTTGACTTTCATTTGATTCAATTTGCTTTGTATAATGTATTTGACTTTCATTTTCTTCAAATAGCTTTGTTTGAATGTGTTTGACTTTCATTTGATTCAATTAGCTTTGTAGAATGTATTTGACTTTCATTTAATTAAAATAGCTTTGTTTGAATGTGTTTGACTTTCATTTGATTCAATTAGCTTTGTTTGAATGTGTTTGACTTTCATTTGATTTAATTAGCTTTGTAGAATGTATTTGACTTTCATTTGATTCAAATAGCTTTGTTTGAATGTGTTTGAATTTCAATTGATTCAATTAGATTTGTAGAATGTGTTTGACTCTCATTTGATTCAAATAGCTTTATTTGAATGTGTTTGACTTTCATTTGATTCAAATTCCTTTGTCTGAATGTGTTTGAATTTCATTTGATTCGATTTACTTTGCAGAATGTATTTGACATTTATTTGATTTAAATAGCTTTGTTTGAATGTGTTTGAATTTCATTTAGATCAATTTTCTTTGTAGAATGCATTTCACTTTCATTTGATTTATATAGCTTTGTTTGAATGTGTTTGACTTTCATTTAAATTAAAAAGCTTTTTTGAATGTGTTTGGCTTTCATTTGATTTAAAAGGCTTTGTTTGAATGTGTTTGACTTTCATTTGATTCAATTAGCTTTGTAGAATGTATTTTACTTTTATTTTATTTAATTAGCTTTGTTTGAATTTATTTGACTCTCATTTGATTCAAACAGCTTTGTTTGAATGTGTTTGACTTTCATTTGATTCAATTAGCTTTGTAGAATGTATTTGACTTTCATTTGAATCAAATAACTTTGTTTGACTGTGTTTGACTTTCATTTGATTCAATTTGCTTTGTATAATGTATTTGACTTTCATTTTCTTCAAATAGCTTTGTTTGAATGTGTTTGACTTTCATTTGATTCAATTAGCTTTGTAGAATGTATTTGACTTTCATTTAATTAAAATAGCTTTGTTTGAATGTGTTTGACTTTCATTTGATTCAATTAGCTTTGTTTGAATGTGTTTGACTTTCATTTGATTTAATTAGCTTTGTAGAATGTATTTGACTTTCATTTGATTCAAATAGCTTTGTTTGAATGTGTTTGAATTTCAATTGATTCAATTAGATTTGTAGAATGTGTTTGACTCTCATTTGATTCAAATAGCTTTATTTGAATGTGTTTGACTTTCATTTGATTCAAATTCCTTTGTCTGAATGTGTTTGAATTTCATTTGATTCGATTTACTTTGCAGAATGTATTTGACATTTATTTGATTTAAATAGCTTTGTTTGAATGTGTTTGAATTTCATTTAGATCAATTTTCTTTGTAGAATGCATTTCACTTTCATTTGATTTATATAGCTTTGTTTGAATGTGTTTGACTTTCATTTAAATTAAAAAGCTTTTTTGAATGTGTTTGGCTTTCATTTGATTTAAAAGGCTTTGTTTGAATGTGTTTGACTTTCATTTGATTCAATTAGCTTTGTAGAATGTATTTTACTTTTATTTTATTTAATTAGCTTTGTTTGAATTTATTTGACTCTCATTTGATTCAAACAGCTTTGTTTGAATGTGTTTGACTTTCATTTGATTCAATTAGCTTTGTAGAATGTATTTGACTTTCATTTGAATCAAATAACTTTGTTTGACTGTGTTTGACTTTCATTTGATTCAATTTGCTTTGTAGAATGTATTTGACTTTCATTTTCTTCAAATAGCTTTGTTTGAATGTGTTTGACTTTCATTTTATTCAATTAGCTTTGTAGAATGTATTTGACATTCATTTAATTAAAATAGCTTTGTTTGAATGTGTTTGACTTTCATTTGATTCAATTAGCTTTGTTTGAATGTGTTTGACTTTCAATTGATTCAATTAGCTTTGTAGAATGTGTTTGACTGTCATTTGATTCAAATAGCTTTGTTTGAATGTGTTTGAATTTCATTTTGATCAATTTGGTTTGTAGAATGCATTTCACTTTCATTTGATTTATATAGCTTTGTTTGAATATGTTTGACTTTCATTTAAATTAAAAAACTTTTTTTGAATGTGTTTGACTTACATTTGATTTAAAAGGCTTTGTTTGAATGTGTTTGACTTTCATTTGATTCAATTAGCTTTGTAGAATATATTTTACTTTTATTTGATTTAAATAGCTTTGTTTGAATTTAATTGACTCTCCTTTGATTCAAATAGCTTTGTTTGAATGTGTTTGACTTTCATTTGATTCAATTAGCTTTGTAGAATGTATTTAACTTTTATTTGATTTAAATAGCTTTATTTGAATGTGTTTGACTTTCATTTGATTCAATTAGCTTTGTAGAATGTATTTAACTTTTATTTGATTCAAATAGCTTTATTTGAATGTGTTTGACTTTCATTTGATTCAATTAGCTTTGTAGAATGTATTTGACTTTCATTTGATTCAAATAGCTTTATTTGAATGTGTTTGACTTTCATTTAATTCAATTAGCTTTGTAGAATGTATTTGACTTTCATTTGATTCAAAATCTTTGTTTGAATGTGTTTGACTTTCATTTGATTCAAATACCTTTGTTTGAATGTGTTTGACTTTCATTTGATTCAATTAGCTTTGTAGAATGTATTTGACTTTCATTTGAGTCAAATAACTTTGTTTGACTGTGTTTGACTTTTCATTTGTTTCAATTTGCATTGTAGAATGTATTTGACTTTCATTTTCTTCAAATAGCTTTGTTTGAATGTGTTTGACTTTCATTTTCTTCAAATAGCTTTGTTTGAATGTGTTTGACTTTCATTTGATTCAATTAGCTTCATTGAATATATTTGACTTTCATTTGATTCAATTAGCTTTGTTTGAATGTGTTTGACTTTCATTTGATACAATTAGCTTTGTAGAACGTATTTGACTGTCATTTGATTCAAATAGCTTTGTTTGAATGTATTTGACTTTCATTTGATTCAATTAGCTTAGTAGAATGTATTTGACTTTCATTTGATTCAAATAGCTTTGTTTGAATGTGTTTGACTTTCATTTGATTCAATTAGCTTTGTAGAATGTATTTGACTTTCACTTGATTCGAAAGCTTTGTTTGAATGTGTTTGACTTTCATTAAATTCAATTAGCTTATTTCGAATGTGTTTGACTTTAATTTAATTCAATTAGCTTTGTAGAATGTATTTGACTTTCATTTTATTCAATTAGCTTTATAGAATGCATTTCACTTTCATTTGATTTATATAGCTTTGTTTGAATGTGTTTGACTTTCATTTAAATTAAAAAGCTTTTTTTGAATGTGTTTGACTTTCATTTGGTTCAAACAGTTTTGTTTGAATGTGTTTGACTTTCATTTGATTCAATTAGCTTTGTAGAATGTATTTGACTTTTATTTTATTTAATTAGCTTTGTTTGAATTTATTTGACTCTCATTTGATTCAAACAGCTTTGTTTGAATGTGTTTGACTTTCATTTGATTCAATTAGCTTTGTAGAATGTATTTGACTTTCATTTGAATCAAATAACTTTGTTTGACTGTGTTTGACTTTCATTTGATTCAATTTGCTTTGTATAATGTATTTGACTTTCATTTTCTTCTAATAGCTTTGTTAAAATGTGTTTGACTTTCATTTGATTAAAATAGCTTTGTTTGAATGTATTTGACTTTCATTTGATTCAATTAGCTTAGTAGAATGTATTTGACTTTCATTTGATTCAAATAGCTTTGTTTGAATGTGTTTGACTTTCATTTGATTCAATTAGCTTTGTAGAATGTATTTGACTTTCACTTGATTCGAAAGCTTTGTTTGAATGTGTTTGACTTTCATTAAATTCAATTAGCTTATTTCGAATGTGTTTGACTTTTTTTTTTTTTTTTTTTTTTTTTTTTTTTTTTTTTTTTTTTTTTTTTTTTTTTTTGTGTTTGACTTTTTTTTTTTTTTTTTTTTTTTTTTTTAAACTTTTTGAATGTGTTGACTTTCATTTGATTCAATTAGCTTTGTAGATGTATTTGACTTTTTTTTTTTTTTTTTTTTTTTTTGCTTCATTTGATTCAAACAGCTTTGTTTGAATGTGTTTGACTTTCATTTGATTCAATTAGCTTTGTAGAATGTATTTGACTTTCATTTAATTAAAATAGCTTTGTTTGAATGTGTTTGACTTTCATTTTATTTTGCTTTGTTTGTTGTTTGTTTCATTTGATATTTTTTTGTGTTTTTGACTTTCTTTGTTCAAATAGCTTTGTTTGAATGTGTTTGAATTTCAATTGATTCAATTAGATTTGTAGAATGTGTTTGATCTCATTTGTTATCTTTTTTTTGTTTCACTTTCATTTGATTAAAATTCCTTTGTCTGAATGTGTTTGAATTTCATTTGAATTCAATCGATTTACTTTGTAGAATGTATTTGACATTTATTTGATTTAAATAGCTTTGTTTGAATGTGTTTGAATTTCATTTAGATCAATTTTCTTTGTAGAATGCATTTCACTTTCATTTGATTTAATATAGCTTTGTTTGAATGTGTTTGACTTTCATTTAAATTAAAAAAAGCTTTTTTGAATGTGTTTGGCTTTCATTTGATTTAAAAGGCTTTGTTTGAATGTGTTTGACTTTCATTTGATTCAATTAGCTTTGTAGAATGTATTTACTTTTATTTTATTTAATTAGCTTTGTTTGAATTTATTTGACTCTCATTTGATTCAAACAGCTTTGTTTGAATGTGTTTGACTTTCATTTGATTCAATTAGCTTTGTAGAATGTATTTGACTTTCATTTGAATCAAATAACTTTGTTTGACTGTGTTTGACTTTCATTTGATTCAATTTGCTTTGTAGAATGTATTTGACTTTCATTTTCTTCAAATAGCTTTGTTTGAATGTGTTTGACTTTCATTTGATTCAATTAGCTTTGTAGAATGTATTTGACATTCATTTAATTAAAATAGCTTTGTTTGAATGTGTTTGACTTTCATTTGATTCAATTAGCTTTGTTTGAATGTGTTTTGACTTTCAATTGATTCAATTAGCTTTGTAGAATGTGTTTGACTGTCATTTGATTCAAATAGCTTTGTTTGAATGTGTTTGAATTTCATTTTGATCAATTTGGTTTGTAGGAATGCATTTCACTTTCATTTGATTTATATAGCTTTGTTTGAATATGTTTGACTTTCATTTAAATTAAAAAGCTTTTTTTGAATGTGTTTGACTTACATTTGATTTAAAAGGCGTTGTTTGAATGTGTTTGACTTTCATTTGATTCAATTAGCTTTGTAGAATATATTTTACTTTTATTTAATTTAGATAGCTTTGTTTGAATTTAATTGACTCTCCTTTGATTCAAATAGCTTTGTTTGAATGTGTTTGACTTTCATTTGATTCAATTAGCTTTGTAGAATGTATTTAACTTTTATTTGATTAAATAGCTTTATTTGAATGTGTTTGACTTTCATTTGATTCAATTAGCTTTGTAGAATGTATTTGACTTTCATTTGATTCAAATAGCTTTGTTTGAATGTGTTTGACTTTATTTGATTCAATTAGCTTCATTGAATATATTTGACTTTCATTTGATTCAATTAGCTTTGTTTGAATGTGTTTGACTTTCATTTGATACAATTAGATTGTAGAACGTATTTGACTGTCATTTGATTCAAATAGCTTTGTTTGAATGTATTTGACTTTCATTTGATTCAATTAGCTTAGTATAATGTATTTGACTTTCATTTTGATTCAAATACTTTGGTTGAATGTGTTTGACTTTCATTTGATTCAATTAGCTTTGTAGAATGTATTTGACTTTCACTTGATTCAATTTGCTTTGTATATGTTTTGACTTTCATTTTCTTCAAATAGCTTTGTTTTGAATGTGTTTGACTTTCATTTGATTCAATTAGCTTTGTAAGATGTATTTGACTTTCATTTAATTAATAATAGCTTTGTTTTGAATGTGTTTGATTTTTTGATCATTCAATTAGCTTTGTTTTGAATGTGTTTGACTTTCATTTGATTTAATTAGCTTTGTAGAATGTATTTGACTTTCATTTGATTCAAATAGCTTTGTTTTGAATGTGTTTGAATTTCAATTGATTTAATTAGATTTGTAGAATGTGTTTGACTCTCATTTGATTCAAATAGCTTTATTTGAATGTGTTTGACTTTCATTTGATTCAAATTCCTTTGTTTTGAATGTGTTTGAATTTTCATTTTGATTCGATTTACTTTGTAGAATGTATTTGACATTTATTTGATTTTAAATAGCTTTGTTTGAATGTGTTTGAATTTCATTTTAGATCAATTTGCTTTGTAGAATGCATTTCACTTTCATTTGATTTATATAGCTTTGTTTGAATGTGTTTGACTTTCATTTAAATTAAAAAGCTTTTTTTGAATGTGTTTGACTTTCATTTGATTTAAAAGGCTTTGTTTGAATGTGTTGACTTTCATTTGATTTAATTAGCTTTGTAGAATATATTTTACTTTTATTTGATTTAATTAGCTTTGTTTGAATTTAATTGACTCTCCTTTGACTCAAATAGCTTTGTTTGAATGTGTTTGACTTTCATTTGATTCAATTAGCTTTTGTAGAATGTATTTTAACTTTTATTTGATTCAAATAGCTTTATTTGAATGTGTTTGACTTTCATTTGATTCAATTAGCTTTGTAGAATGTATTTGACTTTCATTTGATTCAAATAACTTTATTTGAATGTGTTTGACTTTCATTTAATTCAATTAGCTTTGTAGAATGTATTTGACTTTCATTTGATTCAAAATCTTTGTTTGAATGTGTTTGACTTTCATTTGATTCAAATAGCTTTGTTTGAATGTGTTTGACTTTCATTTGATTCAATTAGCTTTGTAGAATGTATTTGACTTTCATTTGAGTCAAATAACTTTGTTTGACTGTGTTTGACTTTCATTTGTTTCAATTTGCTTTGTAGAATGTATTTGACTTTCATTTTTGTCAAATAGCTTTGTTTGAATGTGTTTGACTTTCATTTGATTCAATTAGCTTTCATTGAATATATTTGACTTTCATTTGATTCAATTAGCTTTGTTTGAATGTGTTTGACTTTCATTTGATACAATTAGCTTTGTAGAACGTATTTGACTGTCATTTGATTCAAATAGCTTTGTTTGAATGTATTTGACTTTCATTTGATTCAATTAGCTTAGTAGAATGTATTTGACTTTTCATTTGATTCAAATAGCTTTGTTTGAATGTGTTTGACTTTCATTTGATTCAATTAGCTTTGTAGAATGTATTTGACTTTCACTTGATTCGAAAGCTTGGTTTGAATGTGTTTGACTTTCATTAAATTCAATTAGCTTATTTTGAATGTGTTTGACTTTAATTTAATTCAATTAGCTTTGTAGAATGTATTTGACTTTCATTTTATTCAATTAGCTTTGTAGAATGTATTTTACTTTTATTTTATTTAATTAGCTTTGTTTGAATTTATTTGACTCTCATTTGATTCAAACAGCTTTGTTTGAATGTGTTTGACTTTCATTTGATTCAATTAGCTTTGTAGAATGTATTTGACTTTCATTTGAATCAAATAACTTTGTTTGACTGTGTTTGACTTTCATTTGATTCAATTTGCTTTGTAGAATGTATTTGACTTTCATTTTCTTCAAATAGCTTTGATTGAATGTGTTTAACTTTTATTTGATTCAATTATTTTTGTAGAATGTATTTGACATTCATTTAATTAAAATAGCTTTGTTTGAATGTGTTTGACTTTCATTTGATTCAATTAGCTTTGTTTGAATGTGTTTGACTTTCATTTGATTCAATTAGCTTTGTAGAATGTATTTGACTTTCATTTGATTCAAATAGCTTTGTTTGAATGTGTTTGACTTTCAATTGATTCAATTAGCTTTGTAGAATGTGTTTGACTGTCATTTGATTCAAATAGCTTTGTTTGAATGTGTTTGAATTTCATTTAATTCAATTTGCTTTGTAGAATGCATTTCACTTTCATTTGATTTATATAGCTTTCTTAGAATGTGTTTGACTTTCATTTAAATTAAAAAGCTTTTTTTTAATGTGTTTGACTTTCATTTGATTTAAAAGGCTTTGTTTGAATGTGTTTGACTTTCATTTGATTCAATTAGCTTTGTAGAATGTATTTTACTTTTATCTGATTTAATTAGCTTTGTTTGAATTTATTTGACTCTCCTTTGATTCAAATAGCTTTGTTTGAATGTGTTTGACTTTCATTTGATTCAATTAGCTTTGTAGAATGTATTTGACTTTCATTTGATTCAAATAGCTTTATTTGAATGTGTTTGACTTTCATTTGATTCAATTAGCTTTGTAGAATGTATTTGACTTTCATTTGATTCAAAATCTTTGTTTGAATGTGTTTGACTTTCATTTGATTCAAATAGCTTTGTTTGAATGTGTTTGACTTTCATTTGATTCAATTAGCTTTGTAGAATGTATTTGACTTTCATTTGAGTCAAATAACTTTGTTTGACTGTGTTTGACTTTCATTTTCTTCAAATAGCTTTGTTTGAATGTGTTTTGACTTTCATTTGATTCAATTAGCTTTGTTTGAATGTGTTTGACTTTCATTTGATTCAATTAGCTTTGTAGAATGTATTTGACTTTCATTTGATTCAAATAGCTTTTGTGGTTTGACTTTCAATTGATTCAATTAGCTTTGTAGAATGTGTTTGACTGTCATTTGATTCAAATAGCTTTGTTTGAATGTGTTTGAATTTCATTTAGATCAATTTGCTTTGTAGAATGCATTTCACTTTCATTTGATTTATATAGCTTTGTTTGAATGTGTTTGACTTTCATTTAAATTAAAAAGCTTTTTTTAATGTGTTTGACTTTCATTTGATTTAAAAGGCTTTGTTTGAATGTGTTTGACTTTCATTTGATTCAATTAGCTTTGTAGAATGTATTTGACTTTCATTTTCTTCAAATAGCTTTGTTTGAATGTGTTTGACTTTCATTTGATTCAATTAGCTTTGTAGAATGTATTTGACATTCATTTAATTAAAATAGCTTTGTTTGAATGTGTTTGACTTTCATTTGATTCAATTAGCTTTGTTTGAATGTGTTTGACTTTCATTGGATTCAATTAGCTTTGTAGAATGTATTTGACTTTCATTTGATTCAAATAGCTTTGTTTGAATGTGTTTGACTTTCAATTGATTCAATTAGCTTTGAAGAATGTATTTTACTGTCATTTGATTCAAAATAGCTTTGTTTGAATGTGTTTGAATTTCATTTAATTCTATTTGCTTTGTAGAATGCATTTCACTTTCATTTGATTTATATAGCTTTGTTTGAATGTGTTTGACTTTCATTTAAATTAAAAAGCTTTTTTTGAATGTGTTTGACTTTCATTTGATTTAAAAGACTTTGTTTGAATGTGTTTGACTTTCATTTGATTCAATTAGCTTTGTAGAATGTATTTGACTTTCATTTGAATCAAATAACTTTGTTTGACTTTCATTTGATTCAATTTGCTTTGTAGAATGTATTTGACTTTCATTTTCTTCAAATAGCTTTGTTTGAATGTGTTTGACTTTCATTTGATTCAATTAGCTTTGTAGAATGTATTTGACATTCATTTAATTCAATTAGCTTTGTAGAATGTATTTGACTTTCATTTGAGTCAAATAACTTTGTTTGATTGTGTTTGACTTTCATTTGTTTCAATTTGCTTTGTAGAATGTATTTGACTTTCATTTGATTCAAATAGCTTTGTTTGAATGTGTTTGACTTTCATTTGATTCAATTAGCTTTTGTAGAATGTATTTGACTTTCATTTGATTCAAAATCTTTGTTTGAATGTGTTTGACTTTCATTTAATTCAAATAGCTTTGTTTGAATGTGTTTGACTTTCATTTGATTCAATTAGCTTTGTAGAATGTATTTGACTTTCATTTGAATCAAATAACTTTGTTTGACTGTGTTTGACTTACATTTGATTCAATTTGCTTTGTAGAATGTATTTGACTTTCATTTTCTTCAAATAGCTTTGTTTGAATGTGTTTTGACTTTCATTTGATTCAATTAGCTTTGTAGAATGTATTTGACATTCATTTAATTCAATTAGCTTTTGTAGAATGTATTTGACTTTCATTTGAGTCAAATAACTTTGTTTGATTGTGTTTGACTTTCATTTGTTTCAATTTGCTTTGTAGAATGTATTTGACTTTCATTTGATTCAAATAGCTTTGTTTGAATGTGTTTGACTTTCATTTGATTCAATTAGCTTTGAAGAATGTATTTGACTTTCATTTGATTCAAAATCTTTGTTTGAATGTGTTTGACTTTCATTTAATTCAAATAGCTTTGTTTGAATGTTTTTGACTTTCATTTGATTCAATTAGCTATGTAGAATGTATTTGACTTTCATTTGAGTCAAATAACTTTGTTTGACTGTATTTGACTTTCATTTGTTTCAATTTGCTTTGTAGAATGTATTTGACTTTCTTTTCTTCAAATAGCTTTGTTTGAATGTGTTTTACTTTCATTTGATTCAATTAGCTTTGTAGAATGTATTTGACTTTCATTTGAATCAAATAACTTTGTTTGACTGTGTTTGACTTTCATTTGATTCAATTTGCTTTGTAGAATGTATTTGACTTTCATTTTCTTCAAATAGCTTTGTTTGAATGTGTTTGACTTTCATTTGATTCAATTAGCTTTGTAGAATGTATTTGACATTCATTTAATTCAATTAGCTTTGTAGAATGTATTTGACTTTCATTTGAGTCAAATAACTTTGTTTGATTGTGTTTGACTTTCATTTGTTTCAATTTGCTTTGTAGAATGTATTTGACTTTCATTTGATTCAAATAGCTTTGTTTGAATGTGTTTGACTTTCATTTGATTCAATTAGCTTTGTAGAATGTATTTGACTTTCATTTGAATCAAATAACTTTGTTTGACTGTGTTTGACTTTCATTTGATTCAATTTGCTTTGGTATAATGTATTTGACTTTCATTTTCTTCAAATAGCTTTGTTTGAATAAGTTTGACTTTCATTTGATTCAATTAGCTTTGTAGAATGTATTTGACTTTCATTTAATTAAAATAGCTTTATTTGAATGTGTTTGACTTTCATTTGATTCAATTAGCTTTGTTTGAATGCGTTTGACTTTCATTTGATTTAATTAGCTTTTCAGAATGTATTTGACTTTCATTTGATTCAAATAGCTTTGTTTGAATGTGTTTGACTTTCAATTGATTCAATTATATTTGTAGAATGTGTTTGACTCTCATTTGATTCAAATAGCTTTATTTGAATGTGTTTGACTTTCATTTGATTCAAATTCCTTTGCCTGAACGTGTTTGAATTTCATTTGATTCGATTTACTTTGTAGAATGTATTTGACATTTATTTGATTTAAATAGCTTTGTTTGAATGTGTTTGAATTTCATTTAGATCAATTTGCTTTGTAGAATGCATTTCACTTTCATTTGATTTATATAGCTTTGTTTGAATGTGTTTGACTTTCATTTAAATTAAAAAGCTTTTTTGAATGTGTTTTGACTTTCATTTGATTTAAAAGGCTTTTGTTTGAATGTGTTTGACTTTCATTTGATTCAATTAGCTTTGTAGAATGTATTTTACTTTTATTTTTATTTAATTAGCTTTGTTTGAATTTATTTGAGTCTCATTTGATTCAAACAGCTTTGTTTGAATGTGTTTGACTTTCATTTGATTCAATTAGCTTTGTAGAATGTATTTGACTTTCATTTGAATCAAATAACTTTGTTTGACTGTATTTGACTTTCATTTGATTCAATTTGCTTTGTAGAATGTATTTGACTTTCATTTTCTTCAAATAGCTTTGTTTGAATGTGTTTGACTTTCATTTGATTCAATTAGGTTTTGTAGAATGTATTTGACATTCATTTAATTAAAAATAGCTTTGTTTGAATGTGTTACTTCATTTGATTCAATTAGCTTTGTTTGAATGTGTTTGACTTTCATTTGATTCAATTAGCTTTGTAGAATGTATTTTGACTTTCATTTGATTCAAATAGCTTTGTTTGAATGTGTTTGACTTTCAATTGATTCAATTAGCTTTGTAGAATGTGTTTGACTGTCATTTGATTCTAATAGCTTTGTTTGAATGTGTTTGAATTTCATTTAGATCAATTTGCTTTAAAGAATGCATTTCACTTTCATTTTGATTTATATAGCTTTGTTTGAATGTGTTTGACTTTCATTTAAAATTAAAAAAGCTTTTTTTGAATGTGTTTGACTTTCATTTGATTTAAAAGGCTTTGTTTGAATGTGTTTGACTTTCATTTGATTCAATTAGCTTTGTAGAATATATTTTACTTTTATTTGATTTAATTAGCTTTGTTTTGAATTTAATTGACTCTCCTTTGATTCAAATAGCTTTGTTTGAATGTGTTTGACTTTCATTTGATTCAATTAGCTTTGTAGAATGTATTTAACTTTTATTTGATTCAAATAGCTTTATTTGAATGTGTTTGACTTTCATTTGATTCAATTAGCTTTGTAGAATGTATTTGACTTTCATTTGATTCAAATAGCTTTATTTGAATGTGTTTGACTTCATTTAATTCAATTAGCTTTGTAGAATGTATTTGACTTTCATTTGATTCAAAATCTTTGTTTGAATGTGTTTGACTTTCATTTGATTCAAATAGCTTTGTTTGAATGTGTTTGACTTTCATTTGATTCAATTAGCTTTGTAGAATGTATTTGACTTTCATTTGATTTAAATAGCTTTATTTGAATGTGTTTGACTTTCATTTAATTCAATTAGCTTTGTAGAATGTATTTGACTTTCATTTGATTCAAAATCTTTGTTTGAATGTGTTTGACTTTCATTTGATTCAAATAGCTTTGTTTGAATGTGTTTGACTTTCATTTGATTCAATTAGCTTTGTAGAATGTATTTGACTTTCATTTGAGTCAAATAACTTTGTTGACTGTGTTTGACTTTCATTTGTTTCAATTTGCTTTGTAGAATGTATTTGACTTTCATTTTTGTCAAATAGCTTTGTTTGAATGTGTTTGACTTTCATTTGATTCAATTTAGCTTCATTGAATATATTTGACTTTCATTTGATTCAATTAGCTTTGTTTGAATGTGTTTGACTTTCATTTGATACAATTAGCTTTGTAGAACGTATTTGACTGTCATTTGATTCAAATAGCTTTGTTTGAATGTATTTGACTTTCATTTGATTCAATTAGCTTAGTAGAATGTATTTGACTTTCATTTGATTCAAATAGCTTTGTTTGAATGTGTTTGACTTTCATTTGATTCAATTAGCTTTGTAGAATGTATTTGACTTTCACTTGATTCGAAAGCTTGGTTTGAATGTGTTTGACTTTCATTAAATTCAATTAGCTTAATTTGAATGTGTTTGACTTTAATTTAATTCAATTAGCTTTGTAGAATGTATTTGACTTTCATTTTATTCAATTAGCTTTGTAGAATGTATTTTACTTTTATTTTATTTAATTAGCTTTGTTTGAATTTATTTGACTCTCATTTGATTCAAACAGCTTTGTTTGAATGTGTTTGACTTTCATTTCATTCAATTAGCTTTGTAGAATGTATTTGACTTTCATTTGAATCAAATAACTTTGTTTGACTGTGTTTGACTTTCATTTGATTCAATTTGCTTTGTAGAATGTATTTGACTTTCATTTTCTTCAAATAGCTTTGATTGAATGTGTTTGACTTTTATTTGATTCAATTATTTTTGTAGAATGTATTTGACATTCATTTAATTAAAATAGCTTTGATTGAATGTGTTTGACTTTCATTTGATTCAATTAGCTTTGTAGAATGTATTTGACATTCATTTAATTAAAATAGCTTTGTTTGAATGTGTTTGACTTTCATTTGATTCAATTAGCTTTGTAGAATGTATTTGACTTTCATTTGAATCAAATAACTTTGTTTGACTGTGTTTGACTTTCATTTGATTCAATTTGCTTTGTAGAATGTATTTGACTTTCATTTTCTTCAAATAGCTTTGATTGAATGTGTTTGACTTTTATTTGATTCAATTATTTTTGTAGAATGTATTTGACATTTATTTAATTAAAATAGCTTTGTTTGAATGTGTTTGACTTTCATTTGATTCAATTAGCTTTGTAGAATGTATTTGACATTCATTTAATTAAAATAGCTTTGTTTGAATGTATTTGACTTTCATTTTATTCAATTAGCTTTGTAGAATGTATTTTACTTTTATTTTATTTAATTAGCTTTGTTTGAATTTATTTGACTCTCATTTGATTCAAACAGCTTTGTTTGAATGTGTTTGACTTTCATTTGATTCAATTAGCTTTGTAGAATGTATTTGACTTTCATTTGAATCAAATAACTTTGTTTGACTGTGTTTGACTTTCATTTGATTCAATTTGCTTTGTAGAATGTATTTGAGTTTCATTTTCTTCAAATAGCTTTGATTGAATGTGTTTAACTTTTATTTGATTCAATTATTTTTGTAGAATGTATTTGACATTCATTTAATTAAAATAGCTTTGTTTTGAATGTGTTTGACTTTCATTTGATTCAATTAGCTTTGTTTGAATGTGTTTTGACTTTCATTTGATTCAATTAGCTTTGTAGAATGTATTTGACTTTCATTTGATTCAAATAGCTTTGTTTGAATGTGTTTGACTTTCAATTGATTCAATTAGCTTTGTAGAATGTGTTTGACTGTCATTTGATTCAAATAGCTTTGTTTGAATGTGTTTGAATTTCATTTAATTCAATTTGCTTTGTAGAATGCATTTCACTTTCATTTGATTTATATAGCTTTCTTAGAATGTGTTTGACTTTCATTTAAATTAAAAAGCTTTTTTTTTAATGTGTTTGACTTTCATTTGATTTAAAAGGCTTTGTTTCAATGTGTTTGACTTTCATTTGATTCAATTAGCTTTGTAGAATGTATTTTACTTTTATCTGATTTAATTAGCTTTGTTTGAATTTATTTGACTCTCCTTTGATTCAAATAGCTTTGTTTGAATGTGTTTGACTTTCATTTGATTCAATTAGATTTGTAGAATGTATTTGACTTTCATTTGATTCAAATAGCTTTATTTGAATGTGTTTGACTTTCATTTGATTCAATTAGCTTTGTAGAATGTATTTGACTTTCATTTGATTCAAAATCTTTGTTTGAATGTGTTTGACTTTCATTTGATTCAAATAGCTTTGTTTGAATGTGTTTGACTTTCATTTGATTCAATTAGCTTTGTAGAATGTATTTGACTTTCATTTGAGTCAAATAACTTTGTTTGACTGTGTTTGACTTTCATTTTCTTCAAATAGCTTTGTTTGAATGTGTTTGACTTTCATTTGATTCAATTAGCTTTGTTTGAATGTGTTTGACTTTCATTTGATTCAATTAGCTTTGTAGAATGTATTTGACTTTCATTTGATTCAAATAGCTTTTTGGTTTGACTTTCAATTGATTCAATTAGCTTTGTAGAATGTGTTTGACTGTCATTTGATTCAAATAGCTTTGTTTGAATGTGTTTGAATTTCATTTAGATCAATTTGCTTTGTAGAATGCATTTCACTTTCATTTGATTTATATAGCTTTGTTTGAATGTGTTTGACTTTCATTTAAATTAAAAAGATTTTTTTTAATGTGTTTGACTTTCATTTGATTTAAAAGGCTTTGTTTGAATGTGTTTGACTTTCATTTGATTCAATTAGCTTTGTAGAATGTATTTGACTTTCATTTTCTTCAAATAGCTTTGTTTGAATGTGTTTGACTTTCATTTGATTCAATTAGCTTTGTAGAATGTATTTGACATTCATTTAATTAAAATACCTTTGTTTGAATGTGTTTGACTTTCATTTGATTCAATTAGCTTTGTTTGAATGTGTTTGACTTTCATTGGATTCAATTAGCTTTGTAGAATGTATTTGACTTTCATTTGATTCAAATAGCTTTGTTTGAATGTGTTTTGATTTTCAATTGATTCAATTAGCTTTGAAGAATGTATTTTACTGTCTTTTGATTCAAATAGCTTTGTTTGAATGTGTTTGAATTTCATTTAATTCTATTTGCTTTGTAGAATGCATTTCACTTTCATTTGATTTATATAGCTTTGTTTGAATGTGTTTGACTTTCATTTAAATTAAAAAGCTTTTTTGAATGTGTTTGACTTTCATTTGATTTAAAAGAACTTTGTTTGAATGTGTTTGACTTTCATTTGATTCAATTAGCTTTGTAGAATGTATTTGACTTTCATTTGAATCAAATAACTTTGTTTGACTTTCATTTGATTCAATTTGCTTTGTAGAATGTATTTGACTTTCATTTTCTTCAAATAGCTTTGTTTGAATGTGTTTGACTTTCATTTGATTCAATTAGCTTTGTAGAATGTATTTGACATTCATTTAATTCAATTAGCTTTGTAGAATGTATTTGACTTTCATTTGAGTCAAATAACTTTGTTTGATTGTGTTTGACTTTCATTTGTTTCAATTTGCTTTGTAGAATGTATCTGACTTTCATTTGATTCAAAATCTTTGTTTGAATGTGTTTGACTTTCATTTGATTCAATTAGCTTTGTAGAATGTATTTGACATTCATTTAATTCAATTAGCTTTGTAGAATGTATTTGACTTTCATTTGAGTCAAATAACTTTGTTTGATTGTGTTTGACTTTCATTTGTTTCAATTTGCTTTGTAGAATGTATTTGACTTTCATTTGATTCAAATAGCTTTGTTTGAATGTGTTTGACTTTCATTTGATTCAATTAGCTTTGAAGAATGTATTTGACTTTCATTTGATTCAAAATCTTTGTTTGAATGTGTTTGACTTTCATTTAATTCAAATAGCTTTGTTTGAATGTTTTTTGACTTTCATTTGATTCAATTAGCTATGTAGAATGTATTTGACTTTCATTTTGAGTCAAATAACTTTGTTTGACTGTATTTGACTTTCATTTGTTTCAATTTGCTTTGTAGAATGTATTTGACTTTCATTTTCTTCAAATAGCTTTGTTTGAATGTGTTTGACTTTCATTTGATTCAATTAGCTTTGTAGAATGTATTTGACATTCATTTAATTAAAATTGCTTTGTTTGAATGTGTTTGACTTTCATTTGATTCAATTAGCTTTGTTTGAATGTGTTTGACTTTCATTTGATTCAATTAGCTTTGTAGAATGTATTTGACTTTCATTTTGATTCAAATTTCTTTGTTTGAATGTGTTTGACTTTCAATTAATTCAAATAGCTTTGTTTGAATGTTTTTGACTTTCATTTGATTCAATTAGCTATGTAGAATGTATTTAACTTTCATTTGAGTCAAATAACTTTGTTTGACTGTATTTGACTTTCAATTGTTTCAATTTGCTTTGTAGAATGTATTTGACTGTCATTTTCTTCAAATAGCTTTGTTTGAATGTGTTTGACTTTCATTTGATTTAATTAGCTTTGTAGAATGTATTTGACATTCATTTAATTAAAATAGCTTTGTTTGAATATGTTTGACTTTCATTTGATTCAATTAGCTTTGTTTGAATGTGTTTGACTTTCATTTGATTCAATTAGCTTTATAGAATGTATTTGACTTTCATTTGATTCAAATATCTTTGTTTAAATGTGTTTGACTTTCAATTGATTCAATTAGCTTTGTAGAATGTATTTTACTTTCATTTGATTCAAATAGCTTTGTTTGAATGTGTTTCAATTTCAGTTAATTCAATTTGCTTTGTAGAATGCATTTCACTTTCATTTGATTTATATAGCTTTGTTTGAATGTGTTTGACTTTCATTTAAATTAAAAAGCTTTGTTTGAATGTGTTTGACTTTCATTTGATTCAATTAGCTTTGTAGAATGTATTTTACTTTTATCTGATTTAATTAGCTTTGTTTGAATTTATTTGACTTTCCTTTGATTCAAATAGCTTTGTTTGAATGTGTTTGACTTTCATTTGATTCAATTAGCTTTGTAGAATGTATTTGACTTTCATTTGATTCAAATAGCTTTGTTTTAATATGTTTGAATTTCATTTAATTCAATTTGCTTTGTAGAATGCATTTCACTTTCATTTGATTTATATAGCTTTGTTTGAATGTGTTTGACTTTCATTTAAATTAAAAAGCTTTTTTTGAATGTGTTTGACTTTCATTTGGTTTAAAAGGCTTTGTTTGAATGAGTTTGACTTTCATTTTGATACAATTAGCTTTGTAGAATGTATTTGACATTCATTTAATTCAATTAGCTTTGTAGAATGTATTTGACTTTCATTTGAGTCAAATAACTTTGTTAGATTGTGTTTGACTTTCATTTGTTTCAATTTGCTTTGTAGAATGTATTTGACTTTCATTTGATTCAAATATCTTTGTTTGAATGTGTTTGACTTTCAATTGATTCAATTAGCTTTGTAGAATGTATTTTACTGTCATTTGATTCAAATAGCTTTGTTTGAATGTGTTTTGAATTTCATTTAATTCAATTTGCTTTATAGAATGCATTTCACTTTCATTTGATTTATATAGCTTTGTTTGAATGTGTTTGACTTTCATTTAAATTAAAAAGCTTTGTTTGAATGTGTTTGACTTTCATTTGATTCAATTAGCTTTGTAGAATGTATTTTACTTTTATCTGATTTAATTAGCTTTGTTTGAATTTTATTTGACTTTCCTTTGATTCAAATAGCTTTGTTTGAATGTGTTTGACTTTCATTTGATTCAATTAGCTTTGTAGAATGTATTTGACTTTCATTTGATTCAAATAGCTTTGTTTTAATGTGTTTGAATTTCATTTAATTCAATTTGCTTTGTAGAATGCATTCCACTTTCATTTGATTTATATAGCTTTGTTTGAATGTGTTTGACTTTCATTTAAATTAAAAAGCTTTTTTTGAATGTGTTTGACTTTCATTTGGTTTAAAAGGCTTTGTTTGAATGAGTTTGACTTTCATTTGATGCAATTAGCTTTGTAGAATGTATTTTACTTTTATTTGATTTAATTAGCTTTGTTTGAATTTTATTTGACTCTCATTTGATTCAAATAGCTTTGTTTGAATGTGTTTGACTTTCATTTGATTCAATTAGCTTTGTAGAATGTATTTGACATTCATTTAATTAAAATAGCTTTGTTTGAATGTGTTTGACTTTCATTTGATTCAATTAGCTTTGTTTGAATGTGTTTGACTTTCATTGGATTCAATTAGCTTTGTAGAATGTATTTGACTTTCATTTGATTCAAATAGCTTTGTTTGAATGTGTTTGACTTTCAATTGATTCAATTAGCTTTGAAGAATGTATTTTACTGTCATTTTGATTCAAATAGCTTTGTTTGAATGTGTTTGAATTTCATTTAATTCAATTTGCTTTGTAGAATGCATTTCACTTTCATTTGATTTATATAGCTTTGTTTGAATGTGTTTGACTTTCGTTTAAATTAAAAAGCTTTTTTTGAATGTGTTTGACTTTCATTTGATTTAAAAGACTTTGTTTGAATGTGTTTGACTTTCATTTGATTCAATTAGCTTTGTAGAATGTATTTTACATTTATTTTATTTAGTTAGCTTTGTTTAAATTTATTTGACTTTCATTTTCTTCAAATAGCTTTGTTTGAATGTGTTTTACTTTCATTTGATTCAATTAGCTTTGTAGAATGTATTTGGCTTTTCATTTGAATCAAATAACTTTGTTTGACTGTGTTTGACTTTCATTTGATTCAATTTGCTTTGTAGAATGTATTTGACTTTCATTTTCTTCAAATAGCTTTGTTTGAATGTGTTTGACTTTCATTTGATTCAATTAGCTTTGTAGAATGTATTTGACATTCATTTAATTCAATTAGCTTTGTAGAATGTATTTGACTTTCATTTGAGTCAAATAACTTTGTTTGATTGTGTTTGACTTTCATTTGTTTCAATTTTGCTTTGTAGAATGTATTTGACTTTCATTTGATTCAAATAACTTTGTTTGAATGTGTTTGACTTTCATTTGATTCAATTAGCTTTGTAGAATGTATTTGACTTTCATTTGATTCAAAATCTTTGTTTGAATGTGTTTGACTTTCATTTAATTCAAATAGCTTTGTTTGAATGTTTTTGACTTTCATTTGATTCAATTAGCTATGTAGAATGTATTTGACTTTCATTTGAGTCAAATAACTTTGTTTGACTGGTATTTGACTCTTTTGCATTTGATTTTTTTCAATTTGCTTGTTTAAATTTATTTGACTTTCATTTTCTTCAATAGTTTGTTTGAATGTGTTTTACTTTCATTTGATTCAATTAGCTTTGTAGAATGTATTTGGCTTTCATTTGAATCAAATAACTTTGTTTGACTGTGTTTGACTTTCATTTGATTCAATTTGCTTTGTAGAATGTATTTGACTTTCATTTTCTTCAAATATCTTTGTTTGAATGTGTTTGACTTTCATTTGATTCAATTAGCTTTGTAGAATGTATTTGACATTCATTTAATTCAATTAGCTTTGTAGAATGTATTTGACTTTCATTTGAGTCAATTAACTTTGTTTGATTGTGTTTGACTTTCATTTGTTTCTATTTGCTTTGTAGAATGTATTTGACTTTCATGTGATTCAAATAGCTTTGTTTGAATGTGTTTGACTTTCATTTGATTCAATTAGCTTTGTAGAATGTATTTGACTTTCATTTGATTCAAAATCTTTGTTTGAATGTGTTTGACTTTCATTTAATTCAAATAGCTTTGTTTGAATGTTTTAGACTTTCATTTGATTCAATTAGCTATGTAGAATGTATTTGACTTTCATTTGAGTCAAATAACTTTGTTTGACTGTATTTGACTTTCATTTGTTTCAATTTGCTTTGTAGAATGTATTTGACTTTCATTTTCTTCAAATAGCTTTGTTTGAATGTGTTTGACTTTCATTTGATTCAATTAGCTTTGTAGAATGTATTTGACATTCATTTAATTAAAATAGCTTTGTTTGAATGTGTTTGACTTTCATTTGATTCAATTAGCTTTGTTTGAATGTGTTTGACTTTCATATTATTCAATTAGCTTTGTAGAATGTATTTGACTTTCATTTGATTCAAATATCTTTGTTTGAATGTGTTTGACTTTTAATTGATTCAATTAGCTTTGTAGAATGTATTTTACTGTCATTTGATTCAAATAGCTTTGTTTGAATGTGTTTGAATTTCATTTAATTCAATTTGCTTTGTAGAATGCATTTCACTTTCATTTGATTTATATAGCTTTGTTTGAATGTGTTTGACTTTCATTTAAATTAAAAAGCTTTGTTTGAATGTGTTTGACTTTCATTTGATTCAATTAGCTTTGTAGAATGTATTTTACTTTTATCTGATTTAATTAGCTTTGTTTGAATTTATTTGACTTTCCTTTGATTCAAATAGCTTTGTTTGAATGTGTTTGACTTTCATTTGATTCAATTAGCTTTGTAGAATGTATTTGACTTTCATTTGATTCAAATAGCTTTATTAGAATGTGTTTGACTTTCATTTGATTCAATTAGCTTTGTAGAATGTATTTTACTTTTATTTGATTCAAAATCTTTGTTTGAATGTGTTTGACTTTCATTTAATTCAAATAGCTTTGTTTTGAATGTTTTTTGACTTTCATTTGATTCAATTAGCTTTGTAGAATGTATTTGACTTTCATTTGAGTCAAATAACTTTGTTTGACTGTGTTTTGACTTTCATTAGTTTCAATTTGCTTTGTAGAATGTATTTGACTTTCATTTTCGTCAAATAGCTTTGTTTGAATGTGTTTGACTTTCATTTGATTCAATTAGCTTTGTAGAATGTATTTGACATTCATTTAATTAAAATAGCTTTGTTTGAATGTGTTTGACTTTCATTTGATTCAATTAGCTTTGTTTGAATGTGTTTTGACTTTTCATTTGATGCAATTAGCTTTGTAGAATGTATTTTACTTTTATTTGATTTAATTAGCTTTGTTTGAATTTATTTGACTCTCATTTGATTCAAATAGCTTTGTTTGAATGTGTTTTACTTTCATTAGATTCAATTAGCTTTGTAGAATGTATTTGACTTTCATTTGATTCAAATAGCTTTATTTGAATAAGTTTGATATTCATTTGATTCAATTAGCTTTGTTTGAATGTGTTTGACTTTCATTTGATTCAATTAGCTTTGTAGAATGTATTTGACTTTCATTTGATTCAAATAGCTTTGTGGTTTGACTTTCAATTGATTCAATTAGCTTTGTGGAATGTATTTTACTGTCATTTGATTCAAATAGCTTTGTTTGAATGTGTTTGAATTTCATTTAATTCAATTTGCTTTGTAGAATGCATTTCACTTTCATTTGATTTATATAGCTTTGTTTGAATGTGTTTGACTTTCATTTAAATTAAAAAGCTTTGTTTGAATGTGTTTGACTTTCATTTGATTCAATTAGCTTTGTAGAATGTATTTTACTTTTATCTGATTTAATTAGCTTTGTTTGAATTTATTTGACTTTCCTTTGATTCAAATAGCTTTGTTTGAATGTGTTTTGACTTTCATTTGATTCAATTAGCTTTGTAGAATGTATTAGACTTTCATTTGATTCAAATAGCTTTGTTTTAATGTGTTTGAATTTCATTTAAATCAATTTGCTTTGTAGAATGCATTTCACTTTCATTTGATTTATATAGCTTTGTTTGAATGTGTTTGACATTCATTTAAATTAAAAAGCTTTTTTGAATGTGTTTGACTTTCATTTGGTTTAAAAGGCTTTGTTTGAATGAGTTTGACTTTTATTTGATGCAATTAGCTTTGTAGAATGTATTTTACTTTTATTTGATTTAATTAGCTTTGTTTGAATTTATTTGACTCTCTTTTGATTCAAATAGCTTTGTTTGAATGTGTTTGACTTTCATTTGATTCAATTAGCTTTGTAGAATGTATTTGACATTCATTTAATAAAAATAGCTTTGTTTGAATGTGTTTGACTTTCATTTGATTCAATTAGCTTTGTTTGAATGTGTTTGACTTTCATTTGATTCAATTAGCTTTGTAGAATGTATTTGACTTTCATTTGATTCAAATAGCTTTGTTAAAATGTGTTTGACTTTCATTTGATTCAATTAGCTTTGTAGAATGTATTTGACATTCATTTAATTAAAATAGCTTTGTTTGAATGTGTTTGACTTTCATTTGATTCAATTAGCTTTGTTTGAATGTGTTTGACTTTCATTGGATTCAATTAGCTTTGTAGAATGTATTTGACTTTCATTTGATTCAAATAGCTTTGTTTGAATGTGTTTGACTTTCAATTGATTCAATTAGCTTTGAAGAATGTATTTTACTGTCATTTGATTCAAATAGCTTTGTTTGAATATGTTTGAATTTCATTTAATTCAATTTGCTTTGTAGAATGCATTTCACTTTCATTTGATTTATATAGCTTTGTTTGAATGTGTTTGACTTTCATTTAAATTAAAAAGCTTTGTTTGAATGTGTTTGACTTTCATTTGATTCAATTAGCTTTGTAGAATGTATTTTACTTTTATCTGATTTAATTAGCTTTGTTTGAATTTATTTGACTTTCCTTTGATTCAAATAGCTTTGTTTGAATGTGTTTGACTTTCATTTGATTCAATTAGCTTTGTAGAATGTATTAGACTTTCATTTGATTCAAATAGCTTTGTTTTAATGTGTTTGAATTTCATTTAAATCAATTTGCTTTGTAGAATGCATTTCACTTTCATTTGATTTATATAGCTTTGTTTGAATGTGTTTGACTTTCATTTAAATTAAAAAGCTTTTTTTGAATGTGTTTGACTTTCATTTGGTTTAAAAGGCTTTGTTTGAATGAGTTTGACTTTTATTTGATGCAATTAGCTTTGTAGAATGTATTTTACTTTTATTTGATTTAATTAGCTTTGTTTGAATTTATTTGACTCTCTTTTGATTCAAATAGCTTTGTTTGAATGTGTTTGACTTTCATTTGATTCAATTAGCTTTGTAGAATGTATTTGACATTCATTTAATAAAAATAGCTTTGTTTGAATGTGTTTGACTTTCATTTGATTCAATTAGCTTTGTTTGAATGTGTTTGACTTTCATTTGATTCAATTAGCTTTGTAGAATGTATTTGACTTTCATTTGATTCAAATAGCTTTGTTTGAATGTGTTTGACTTTCATTTGATTCAATTAGCTTTGTAGAATGTATTTGACATTCATTTAATTAAAATAGCTTTGTTTGAATGTGTTTGACTTTCATTTGATTCAATTAGCTTTGTTTGAATGTGTTTGACTTTCATTGGATTCAATTAGCTTTGTAGAACGTATTTGACTTTCATTTGATTCAAATAGCTTTGTTTGAATGTGTTTGACTTTCAATTGATTCAATTAGCTTTGAAGAATGTATTTTACTGTCATTTGATTCAAATAGCTTTGTTTGAATGTGTTTGAATTTCATTTAATTCAATTTGCTTTGTAGAATGCATTTCACTTTCATTTGATTTATATAGCTTTGTTTGAATGTGTTTGACTTTCATTTAAATTAAAAAGCTTTTTTTGAATGTGTTTGACTTTCATTTGATTTAAAAGACTTTGTTTGAATGTGTTTGACTTTCATTTGATTCAATTAGCTTTGTAGAATGTAT
Source organism: Chenopodium quinoa (assembly GCF_001683475.1). Taxonomy (NCBI): domain Eukaryota; kingdom Viridiplantae; phylum Streptophyta; class Magnoliopsida; order Caryophyllales; family Amaranthaceae; genus Chenopodium; species Chenopodium quinoa. The sequence goes on along the minus strand of NW_018743949.1, from coordinate 6,458 downwards.
TTTACATTTATTTTATTTAATTAGCTTTGTTTAAATTTATTTGACTTTCATTTTCTTCAAATAGCTTTGTTTGAATGTGTTTTACTTTCATTTGATTCAATTAGCTTTGTAGAATGTATTTGACTTTCATTTGATTCAATTAGCTTTGTAGAATGTATTTGACTTTCATTTGAGTCAAATAACTTTGTTTGATTGTGTTTGACTTTCATTTGTTTCAATTTGCTTTGTAGAATGTATTTGACTTTCATTTGATTCAAATAGCTTTGTTTGAATGTGTTTGACTTTCATTTGATTCAATTAGCTTTGTAGAATGTATTTGACTTTCATTTTATATAATTAGCTTTGTTTAAATTTATTTGACTTTCATTTTCTTCAAATAGCTTTGTTTGAATGTGTTTTACTTTCATTTGATTCAATTAGCTTTGTAGAATGTATTTGACTTTCATTTGAATCAAATAACTTTGTTTGACTGTGTTTGACTTTCATTTGATTCAATTTGCTTTGTAGAATGTATTTGACTTTCATTTTCTTCAAATAGCTTTGTTTGAATGTGTTTGACTTTCATTTGATTCAATTAGCTTTGTAGAATGTATTTGACATTCATTTAATTCAATTAGCTTTGTAGAATGTATTTGACTTTCATTTGAGTCAAATAACTTTGTTTGATTGTGTTTGACTTTCATTTGTTTCAATTTGCTTTGTAGAATGTATTTGACTTTCATTTGATTCAAATAGCTTTGTTTGAATGTGTTTGACTTTCATTTGATTCAATTAGCTTTGTAGAATGTATTTGACTTTCATTTGATTCAAAATCTTTGTTTGAATGTGTTTGACTTTCATTTAATTCAAATAGCTTTGTTTGAATGTTTTTTGACTTTCATTTGATTCAATTAGCTATGTAGAATGTATTTGACTTTCATTTGAGTCAAATAACTTTGTTTAACTGTATTTGACTTTCATTTGTTTCAATTTGCTTTGTAGAATGTATTTGACTTTCTTTTTCTTCAAATAGCTTTGTTTGAATGTGTTTGACTTTCATTTGATTCAATTAGCTTTGTAGAATGTATTTGACATTCATTTAATTAAAAATAGCTTTGTTTGAATGTGTTTTGACTTTCATTTGATTCAATTAGCTTTGTTTGAATGTGTTTGACTTTCATTTGATTCAATTAGCTTTGTAGAATGTATTTGACTTTCATTTGATTCAAATATCTTTGTTTGAATGTGTTTGACTTTCAATTGATTCAATTAGCTTTGTAGAATGTATTTTACTTTCTTTTGATTCAAATAGCTTTGTTTGAATGTGTTTCAATTTCATTTAATTCAATTTGCATTGTAGAATGCATTTCACTTTCATTTGATTTATATAGCTTTGTTTGAATGTGTTTGACTTTCATTTAAATTAAAAAGCTTTGTTTGAATGTGTTTGACTTTCATTTGATTCAATTAGCTTTGTAGAATGTATTTTACTTTTATCTGATTTAATTAGCTTTGTTTGAATTTATTTGACTTTCCTTTGATTCAAACAGCTTTGTTTGAATGTGTTTAACTTTCATTTTGATTCAATTAGCTTTGTAGAATGTATTTGACTTTCATTTGATTCAAATAGCTTTGTTTTAATGTGTTTGAATTTCATTTAATTCAATTTGCTTTGTAGAATGCATTTCACTTTCATTTGATTTATATAGCTTTGTTTGAATGTGTTTGACTTTCATTTAAATTAAAAAGCTTTTTTTGAATGTGTTTGACTTTCATTTGGTTTAAAAGGCTTTGTTTGAATGAGTTTGACTTTCATTTGATGCAATTAGCTTTGTAGAATGTATTTGACATTCATTTAATTCAATTAGCTTTGTAGAATGTATTTGACTTTCATTTGATTTCAATTTGCTTTGTAGAATGTATTTGACTTTCATTTGATTCAAATATCTTTGTTTGAAAGTGTTTGACTTTCAATTGATTCAATTAGCTTTGTAGAATGTATTTGACTTTCATTTTCTTCAAATAGCTTTGTTTGAATGTGTTTTACTTTCATTTGATTCAATTAGCTTTGTAGAATGTATTTGACTTTCATTTGATTCAAATATCTTTGTTTGAAAGTGTTTGACTTTCAATTGATTCAATTAGCTTTGTAGAATGTATTTGACTTTCATTTTCTTCAAATAGCTTTGTTTGAATGTGTTTTACTTTCATTTGATTCAATTAGCTTTGTAGAATGTATTTGACTTTCAATTGAATTAAATAACTTTGTTTGACTGTGTTTGACTTTCATTTGATTCAATTTGCTTTGTAGAATGTATTTGACATTCATTTTCTTCAAATAGCTTTGTTTGAATGTGTTTGACTTTCATTTGATTCAATTAGCTTTGTAGAATGTATTTGACATTCATTTAATTCAATTAGCTTTGTAGAATGTATTTGACTTTCATTTGAGTCAAATAACTTTGTTTGATTGTGTTTGACTTTCATTTGTTTCAATTTGCTTTGTAGAATGTATTTGACTTTCATTTGATTCAAATAGCTTTGTTTAAATGTGTTTGACTTTCATTTGATTCAATTAGCTTTGTAGAATGTATTTGACTTTCATTTGATTCAAAATCTTTGTTTGAATGTGTTTGACTTTCACTTAATTCAAATAGCTTTGTTTGAATGTTTTTGACTTTCATTTGATTCAATTAGCTATGTAGAATGTATTTGACTTTTCATTTGAGTCAAATAACTTTGTTTGACTGTATTTGACTTTCATTTGTTTCAATTTGCTTTGTAGAATGTATTTGACTTTCATTTTCTTCAAATAGCTTTGTTTGAATGTGTTTGACTTTCATTTGATTCAATTAGCTTTGTAGAATGTATTTGACATTCATTTAATTAAAATAGCTTTGTTTGAATGTGTTTGACTTTCATTTGATTCAATTAGCTTTGTTTGAATGTGTTTGACTTTCATTTGATTCAATTAGCTTTGTAGAATGTATTTGACTTTCATTTGATTCAAATATCTTTGTTTGAATGTGTTTGACTTTCAATTGATTCAATTAGCTTTGTAGAATGTATTTTACTGTCATTTGATTCAAATAGCTTTGTTTGAATGTGTTTGGATTTCATTTAATTCAATTTGCTTTGTAGAATGCATTTCACTTTCATTTGATTTATACAGCTTTGTTTGAATGTGTTTGACTTTCATTTAAATTAAAAAGCTTTGTTTGAATGTGTTTGACTTTCATTTGATTCAATTAGCTTTGTAGAATGTATTTTACTTTTATCTGATTTTAATTAGCTTTGTTTGAATTTATTTGACTTTCCTTTGATTCAAATAGCTTTGTTTGAATGTGTTTGACTTTCATTTGATTCTATTAGCTTTGTAGAATGTATTTGACTTTCATTTGATTCAAATAGCTTTATTTGAATGTGTTTGACTTTCATTTGATTCAATTAGCTTTGTAGAATGTATTTTACTTTTATTTTGATTCAAAATCTTTGTTTGAAAGTGTTTGACTTTCATTTAATTCAAATAGCTTTGTTTGAATGTTTTTGACTTTCATTTGATTCAATTAGCTTTGTAGAATGTATTTGACTTTCATTTGAGTCAAATAACTTTGCTTGACTGTGTTTGACTTTCATTTGTTTCAATTTGCTTTGTAGAATGTATTTGACTTTCATTTTCTTCAAATAGCTTTGTTTGAATGTGTTTGACTTTCATTTGATTCAATTAGCTTTGTAGAATGTATTTGACATTCATTTAATTAAAATAGCTTTGTTTGAATGTGTTTGACTTTCATTTGATTCAATTAGCTTTGTTTGAATGTGTTTGACTTTCATTTGATGCAATTAGCTTTGTAGAATGTATTTCACTTTTATTTGATTTAATTAGCTTTGTTTGAATTTATTTGACTCTCATTTGATTCAAATAGCTTTGTTTGAGTGTGTTTTACTTTCATTTGATTCAATTAGCTTTGTAGAATGTATTTGACTTTCATTTGATTCAAATAGCTTTATTTGAATGTGTTTGATATTCATTTGATTCAATTAGCTTTGTAGAATGTATTTGACTTTCATTTAATACGAAATCTTTGTTTGAATGTGTTTGACTTTCATTTTATTCAATTAGCTTTGTTTAAATGTGTTTTACTTTCATTTGATTCAATTCGCTTTGTTGAATGTATTTGACTTTCAGTTAATACAATTAGCTTTGTTTGAATGTGTTTCACTTTCATTTGATTCAATTAGCTTCGTAGAATGCACTTCACTTTCATTTTATTCAAATAGCTTTGTTTAAATGTATTTAACTTTCATTTGATTCAATTAGCTTAGTAGAATGTATTTGACTTTCATTTGATTCAAATAGCTTTGTTTGAATGTGTTTGACTTTCATTTGATTCAATTAGCTTTGTAGAATGTATTTGACTTTCATTTGATTCAAATAGCTTTGTTTGAATGTGTTTGACTTTCAATTGATTCAATTAGCTTTGTAGAATGTATTTTACTGTTATTTGATTCAAATAGCTTTGTTTGAATGTGTTTGAATTTCATTTAATTCAATTTGCTTTGTAGAATGCATTTCACTTTCATTTGATTCAAATAGCTTTGTTTGAATGTGTTTGACTTTCATTAAAATTAAAAAGCTTTGTAGAATGCATTTCACTTTCATTTGATTTATATAGCTTTGTTTGAATGTGTTTGACTTTCATTTAAATTAAAAAGCTTTTTTTTGAATGTGTATGACTTTCATTTGATTTAAAAGACTTTGTTTGAATGTGTTTGACTTTCATTTGATTCAATTAGCTTTGTAGAATGTATTTTACATTTATTTTATTTAATTAGCTTTGTTTGAATTTATTTGACTCTCATTTGATTCAAACAGCTTTGTTTGAATGTGTTTTTTCTTCATTTGATTCAATTAGCTTTGTAGAATGTATTTGACTTTCATTTGATTCAAATAGCTTTATTTTAATGTGTTTGACTTTCATTTGATTCAATTAGCTTTGTAGAATGTATTTTACTTTATTTGATTCAAAATCTTTGTTTGAATGTGTTTGACTTTCATTTTATTCAAATAGCTTTGTTTGAATGTTTTTGACTTTCATTTGATTCAATTAGCTTTGTAGAATGTATTTGACTTTCATTTGAGTCAAATAACTTTGTTTGACTGTGTTTGACTTTCATTTGTTTTTTGCTTTGTAGAATGTATTTGACTTTCATTTTCTTCAAATAGCTTTGTTTGAATGTGTTTGACTTTCATTTGATTCAATTAGCTTTGTAGAATGTATTTGACATTCATTTAATTAAAATAGCTTTGTTTGAATGTGTTTGACTTTCATTTGATTCAATTAGCTTTGTTTGAATGTGTTTGACTTTCATTTGATGCAATAGCTTTGTAGAATGTATTTTACTTTTATTGATTTAATTAGCTTTGTTTGAATTTTTTTGACTCTCATTTGATTCAAATAGCTTTGTTTGAATGTGTTTTACTTTCATTTGATTCAATTAGCTTTGTAGAATGTATTTGACTTTCATTTGATTCAAATTTTTTGAATGTGTTTGACATTTCAATTTTTTGTAGAATGTATTTGACTGAATGTGTTTGACTTTCATTTTATTCAATTAGCTTTGTTTGAATGTGTTTTACTTTCATTTGATTCAATTCGCTTTGTTGAATGCATTTCACTTTCATTTTATTCAAATAGCTTTGTTTGAATGTGTTTGACTTTCATTTGATCAATTAGCTTTGTAAATATTTGATTGTCATTTGATTCAAATAGCTTTGTTTAAATGTATTTGACTTTCATTTGATTCAATTAGCTTTCATGTATTTGACTTCATTTGATTCAAATAGCTTTGTTGAATGTGTTTGACTTTCATTTGATTCAATTAGCTTTGTAGAATGTGTTTGACTGTCATTTGATTCAAAATAGCTTTGTTTGAATGTGTTTGACTTTCATTTAGATTCAATTTGCTTTGTAGAATGCATTTCACTTTCATTTGATTTATATAGCTTTGTTTGAATGTGTTTGACTTTCAGCTTTTTTGAATGTGTTTGACTTTCATTTGATTTAAAAGGCTTTGTTTGAATGTGTTTGACTTTCATTTGATTCAATAGCTTTGTAGAATGTATTTTACTTTATTGATTTAATTAGATTTGTTTGAATTTATTTGACTTTCCTTTGATTCAAATAGCTTTGTTTGAATGTGTTTGACTTTGTTTGATTCAATTAGCTTTGTAGAATGTATTTGACTTTCATTTAATTCAAATAGCTTTATTTGAATGTGTTTGACTTTCATTTGATTCAATTAGCTTTGTAGAAAATATTTGACTTTCATTTTCTTCAAATAGCTTTGTTTGAATGTGTTTGACTTTCATTTGATTCAATTAGCTTTGTAGAATGTATTTGACATTCATTTAATTAAAATAGCTTTGTTTGAATGTGTTTGACTTTTATTTGATTCAATTAGCTTTGTTTGAATGT
>NW_018743948.1:0-25531 GCF_001683475.1 Chenopodium quinoa | reverse complement strand
CCTACTTGTTTCGGGGTTTTCTGATGTCCTGCGGGAGAGTTACAATTCCGAGACTGGAACCGGACGCCTGTACCTGCAAAATAACGGAGACTCCTGAGAGCTCCGCCTCCAACGGTCAAGTTAGTACCTGATTAAGGAGTAATTAATACAGAAATTAAAGTAATAAGATCTCTCTAGGTGAGAGTGTTTAATGTTGGTAATCTGCGTTGTTAGCGAGATTAGCCGGTTATTAGTGTTCCGTAATGTTTCTGCTCTTCTCTGTTCTTCAGGTGAGATTAATTGCTTCCTCAATTGCTTGATGTTTTCTTGATCCTCTTTAATGAGGATTAATTAAGTATTTATAGTCTTGAGAAGCGTGCCACTCTCTAGGTTTAGGGTAAACCTAGGGCTGACCGGGCCTCTAGACAGGATTGGGCCTTGTTGGCCGGTTTTCCCATTTGGCATGGGTGGACACGTGGCGTGCCTCGATTGGTCCGTAGAGGACGTATCTGTGATTGACACGTGGCAGGCTCCTATTGGCCTACGTGAAGGACACGTGGCGGAACCTGGTTGGTCACTTGTCAGACGGTGATTGGTGGATAAAAATCCCCTAATCATTTGCCCCTCACAGGTGGCACGTGACTGGTCACGTGTCGCCTGTGACAGGTGTCGCACGGTGACAGGCGACGGCCTGCTACAGGTGTCACCTTGCAAACGGCCGAGAGATTTTCCCGCCCAAATTTTGAATTTAGAAGCGACCCTTCGCCTTCTCACTTTGCCTATATAAGGAAGTGCTGACTTCGGTCATTTTTCACATTTGAGAACTTTGCGAGAACATTCGGACCCCTGAACTTGCTCTGACATTTCGGACCTTTTCTGCCTACCGCCTGTTCTGACAAGCCGACTGCACCGGATTTCCAGAACCTCATCAACCGTCACTCGTTCAGGTAACTCAGTTCTCTTGCTCTTAATTTTCTTTTTATTTTTTGAAATGGCACCACGGAAGCACACGACACGACCTAAGTTAGTGATCAGCCGGTCACCGGGGACGGCTGAATCTAGGACTAGGAGTGCCGCCTGCCCTTTTCTGGACCCATCTTTGCCCTTTATACAAAGTCCGACTGTATCTGTGTCTATGCAGAACGTGATGGCCAGAACAAAAAAGACTGCTATGATCTCAAACTCGGACGGCTCCTCCCAAAGGGTGCTCATTAGTGAAACATCTGACCAGGCGCCAGATGTAGAAGTGAAACGAGGCGACTTCCAAGCCGACAGTTCTGAGAGAGGGGTCAAGGTGGTCCCTTCCCATTTGACCGTTGATATGTCTAATTTTCCTCCTGCTCCTTCTAAGGGAGAGGAGGCGGGCCCCTCTGGAAGAGGGGAGGAGTCGTCCTCTTCGGACTCGTCCTCTGACGAGTCCGAGTCCAACTCTTCTGGCCACAGTTCTCCAGGCTCAGAAGAAAGAAACAGCCGCCTACAAGAGGCGAGGCTTTCTCATGCAGTTGAGAAGGGGGACAATTGGGCGGAGCCGTCCGCCTCTTACAGAGAGGAAAATGCCCCCTACTACTGCATGGTGCCCCGGGGCCGGATCGCAACCATGCAAGACAAAGTGAAGAGCTTTATTGCTAACCACAGAATGGGCCCGGAATTTTTACTGTTCGTGCCGGATCCAGAAGACACTGTCGTCTGGCCGGCTGGTACCAGCTATGATGACGGCTGCTTTGGCTGCTATGTGGCGGCCATCAAAGCTGGACTGCGCTATGTGGCCGGGTGCGAAATGTACGGGGTGGAGCCAAGCTTTGAGGCTTTCGCCCACATGAACTATCTCAGCCGGACCTCTAAGTCGGGAGGTACCGGCTGGTATCAATTAACAAGCCATAGGGGTTACCTCATGACGAGAGGTAAGGCGAACAAATGGAAGGATTGGCGGAACACCTTCCTTATCATCGAGGGTTTAGACACGGAGCTGAACCAACGCTTTAACAAGTGGAATAGGGATCCGCCTCTTCTCGCAGGCGGCCGCAGCATGCCACCTGTTCCCCCAAAGGCTAAAAAAGAGATCCTAGACAAAGGACTCTTCAAAGTAGAGACTAGGGTGAACTCTACTTCAGGGGTACGAGAGCAAGTACCCCTAAACTGCGTCCCGAGCTTCACGTGGCTCTATGACGAGTACTTTTTGGCCGCCTGTGGCCTCAGCAGTCGGTGCTCTAGAGGTAGCCGGCCTGTCAAATACTCTATTTTTTCACGCTTTGTTTACTTGGGATTTCACTAACTTTGCTGTTTATTTTTTGCAGCTGACGCCATGAGTAAAATAACAGCATCCAAGACTGCGGCGGCCATGTTGCGGGCCTCTCTCATGCAACAGTCTTGTACCGACTCCCCCAACAAGGGGGCACCCTTGGTAGGCTTCGAAAACTCTTCCTCTTTTAGGAGTTGTCTTATGCATATACTAACTCTTTTTATTTTCAGTCGGGCACTCCAAGAGCTTCTTCCTCGCAACAGCCGGACCCCAAGGCCCGGAGGACGACTGTTGCAAGCTCTCCTGGGTCTTCCAGGAAAACAGTGGCGGCTGAGAAGCAGCCGGCCACTTCTTCTAAAACCCCGGCGGGGCCGCCTAGAAGTATGGACAATTACTTGTAAAAACTTTTACACTTGCTTCCTTCTTGACTAGGTCTAACTTGCTTTTTTACGCTTGATGCAGCCGGCCCTCAGGGGCTTGACTTGTTGAGGTAGCCAAGTCCATGATCAAAGTAGTTCCTCCATATGAAAGGGAGGCGGTCAGGGGTGCCGGCACCCTTGACCTTGATGGGATTGCAGGGGTCCTTGCTGAGGTATACTTTTTTGAGTATTTGAATTCCAGGACGCCTGTTATCTTTTTTGTTTGGAAACTGACGCCTGTTTTCTTTTTGTACTTAGGCCCTGCTCCGAGTTAACAGCCTTCGCAAGCCGATTGATTGGAAAAACAAAGAGGTAAAGGCTGCAAAAGCTATGGTCGCCTCCAACTGTGATAAGGCAATGTTTCAAATTGCCCAAAATGAAGTACTGACCATTGATATTCTTTATTATCAGGCGCAGGCTACCGCCGCTGTTCGGGCTCAGTTAGAGGCGGCCCAGAAGAAGAATGACGAGCTGGAGGCGACCATCACAAATCTTAAGGCCGAGCTGAAACCTCTTCGCCAAAAAATGCACTCTTACGAAGCCATGGAGAAATCCTTGGCCAACGTAAAAGAACGCCTGGTGAGCCAAGAGAAGAGTCTTACCCAAGAGCTCTCGGAAAAGGCCGAGCAAGAGAAGAAAGAGCTCGTCCGGGAGATGGTGGAAGACTCCGCTCAAATCCAGCGCATGACCTGGGGCCGCCTGTTCCCCAATGCCGACTTTGCCTCATGGGAAAGAACGTACCGCCAGTGTTCGGAAACATATAATCAAGAGATCCTGGCGGCTGCTGAAGAAGAGGCGTTGGGAGATGCGTTGGAGGAGGAGGAAGAGCCGGTTGTGGCGCTTGTGCCACTTGGGGGTAAGGCATCAAAAGAGGATGCAGCTGAAGCCGAGTCCAGCAAGAAGAGTGCTGACCAGGCGGCAGCTGCTAATACTGAACTGCCCCCTTCTTAAGCTTAATGTATTTTTTCCACGGCCTGCGTGCCGTTTGCTTTGTATTTACCCGGCCAGGGGGCCGGGGCTTTGAATATTTTGCTGGTCTTTAATGACCGGCTTATTTTTAATGAATTTTTGTTTTGCTTCAAATTTGTCTAAGTATTCCATATCTAATATCCCATTGTTCACTAGACCGACTGTTGTACATGGCCAAACGTTGCAGACAGGTATAAATAGTAAGTACGCCGCCTATGCCTCTGGACGACTGGTTGTCTGTTTCCAGGATAGACGATCAGTCGGCCATTTATTCAATCGGTATTCGAACTATTTTGTTTGGATCCTTTTTAGGCAGACGTGCCTGTCTTTTTGTAATTTTAACCAAGTAGGAAAGTGGTCTGACCAAGTAAATAGTATTACCTAGTCGCCAAGGAATTAAGTAAGTAGGATAACAAGCGGCGGGTACCGGTTGTTTCCCTTTATTGCCAATGTTGGCTTTTAACTTGTAATTTGTTAACCTAGCAAGAGTAGTGGTTGAGAGTCCCTGTTTGTTAAAAACAGGCGGACGACTCATACCTTTTAGGCTCCATACTAAGTTTGAGTGACTATTAAGTTAACATAGGAGTTACTTAGTCTTCGTCACACTCTAGATTGAATAGTAGAGGTACCAGGCGGCGGAGGCCGGCTGATCCTCTTGATTTGCCAATGTTTGTTGGCTATTAACTCAATAGGTTACCTAGTAGGAATAGGGGTTTGAGTGCCCTTGTTTGTTTAAAACAGGCGGACGACTCAAACCTTTTAGGTTCCATACCAAATTTGAAGGAGTGACTATGAGTTAACGTTGGAGCTACTCAGTCGCCGTCACTTTTGTTTGAGAAGTAGAGGTGCCAGGCGGCGTAGGCCGGCTAGACCCCTTGATTCGCCAATGTTTGTTGGCTATTAACTCAATAGGTACCCCCTGCATTTATCCCAAGTAATACAGGCGGTTATCTGACTCAGATGTCAACTGCTACCACTGGTTTGGTTAGTGATAGAGTTATCCTTGTCTCAAAAACGGCTACGTGGTTGCCCTTGGGGACAGTCGTATAGGTGCCGTGTAATTAGTTTATAGAACAATGTTCCACCCAAAAGGGAGCTGCTCTCTGCGACGAATTTCATCCGGAGGGATGCCGTCGGACGCCTGCTATGATGTTGGGACAGGTCGTATTAGTTTTGTAGATTTGATCAATTGGCTTGGCGCCTGGTCTGATCATTTGGCCGGTGGCCTTGGTAAGTTCTTGGTGAACGTAGGTGCTAAGTAAAAGAAGGGTAGCCGCCTGTTAGGCACAGGGTCGGCCAGGCCCTAATCTTTTTAGCTAAGTATTGTGAGTAAAATACTCAATGGAGAGTAGCCGACTGTAAAGGTACAGACGGCATGCCCCTCTGAAGATAGAGTGAAAAACTCAATGGAGAGTAGCCGACTGTAAAGGTACAGACGGCATGCCCCTCTGAAGATAGAGTGAAACTCAATGGAGAGTAGCCGACTGTAAAGGTACAGACGACATGCCCCTCTGAAGATAGAGTGAAAAACTCAATGGAGAGTAGCCGACTGTAAAGGTACAGACGGCATGCCCCTCGTAATACAAAATTGAATAGTAAGTGCAAACTTTATTAAGTAGCTCTTTACTTTACATCATTCAGAAGAAATATTTTTTAAGATTATCTACATTCCAAGTTCGAGGCAACGGTTGTCCGTCTGGTGTTTCCAGACGGTAGGTACCGTCCCTGACTTCCTCATAGATTCGGTAGGGTCCTTCCCAGTTGGGAGTTAGTTTGCCAGACTCATTAGCCCTACCAACTGCTTCCATTTTTCTAAGTACAAAGTCCCCTACTTTGAGTGGACGCCTGTGTACTTTTTTGTTGTATGATCTAGTCATTCTCAGGCGATAGATCTCATGGCGCAAAACAGCATTGCCCCTCTTTTCAGGAAGTGAGTCTAATGCCAGGCGCATGGCTTCCCAGTTTGCCTCTTCGTCATATAGCATTACTCGAAGAGTCGGCTCGTAGTGTTCTATTGGAAGAACAGCTTCCGCACCATAAGTTAGGAGGAATGGAGTTTCTCCAGTCGCCCCTTTTTCAGTCGTCCTAATGGCCCAGAGAACATGTGGTAGTTCATCCGCCCATAGGCCGCCTGCTCGTTCAATCTTTTTCTTGAGACCGTCTGAGATGATTTTATTAAAGGCTTCTACCTGGCCGTTTGCTTGTGGACGGCCGACAGATGCAAAGTAGTGTGCAATTCCTTGGTCTCCCAACCAGCTTTTGAGAACAGGCGTCTCAAATTGGGGACCATTATCAAAAACCATAGACATGGGAACCCCGAACCGAGTGATGACGTTTTTCCAAATGAATGAAATTACATCTTTCGTCTTGATTCCCTTTACAGCCTCCGCCTCTACCCATTTAGTGAAGTAGTCAACGGCAACAAGTATGTACCTTCTGCCGCCTGTAGCAGGCGTATATGGACCCAGAATGTCCATGCCCCACTTAGCAAACTGTAGTGGGCTATGAATGGTAGTGAGGTCAGTAGCCGGACGGTGAATTAGCTTGCCAAACCTTTGACACTTGTCACATTTTTTCACCATCTCCATTGCATCTGCTTCCAAAGTAGGCCAAAAGTAGCCCTGCCGCCTTGCCCTTTGAGCAAGCGTCCTACCGCCTATATGAGAAGCACAGTAACCAGAGTGAAGATCGTCTAATATCTCTCGTCCCTTTTCTTGAGTGACACACTTTAAGAAGGGTTGAAGGTACCCCCTTTTGTGAAGTTCTCCCTTAATAATTTCAAAACAGGTGGCTCGTTTTTTCAGTGCTGCCGCCTGTTGAGGATCATCCGGCAGTGTACCGTTTGTCAGATATGCCCTGATTGAATCCATCCAGGTTGAGCTTCTGTCTAGGATCCCAATAGGGTTTTCCTCGATGCTTCTCTTCTCCATTACCTCCCAAAAAACAGTTCGAGGAGTATCGGAGGAGGCGGATGATGCTAATTTTGACAGTGCATCCGCCTGGTTGTTTTCTGATCTCGGCACTTGGATCAGATGGAAATCCTCAAGGGAGCCGACTGCTTGTCGGACCGCCTGTAAATACTTGATCATGGCCGGATGGGTTGCTTCGTATTCGCCATTGTACTGACTCACTATCAATTGTGAATCGGAACAGGCGTCTATTTTTCTTGCCCCTGCCGCCTTGCACATGCGGATCCCGGCTAGTAAAGCTTCATATTCTGCCTCATTGTTTGAAGCCTGAAAACTGAAGCGTAGAGCATACTCGAACCTGTCGCCCTCTGGAGATTGACATACGACGCCTGCTCCACAACCATTTGAAGTAGAGCTTCCGTCCACATATACCTTCCATACTTGGTCTGGAACTTGAGAGTCAGGAGGACGAGTCATCTCTACAATAAAGTCAGCAAAGGCTTTCCCCTTCACTGCTTTTCTAGGCTCGAAAGTAACTTCGAGGCTCTGTATTTCTATGGCCCATTTGATCATTCGTCCTGACGACTCCATGATGGTAAGGGGCCGCTTGATTGGTTGGTCTGTATACACGACGACTGCATGTGCCAAAAAGTAGGGCTTCAATTTTTTAACAGCCATGAAGAGTGCAAGACCAAATTTCTCCACTAGGGGATACCTCAACTCGGCATTTTTCAGTACGTGACTGACAAAGTAGATCGGGTGCTGACAGCCGTCCCTTTCAGCAAGGAGAACAGCGCTTAACGCATGATCAGAGACGGCCAGGTACATGTAGAGATCCTCTTTGGGCAAAGGGCTGACCAGCCTCGGCAAGGAATGCAAGTGAACTTTTAATTTCTGGAAGGCGGCCTCAGCATCCGGCCCCCATTCAAACCTTGCCTTTTTCTTAATTGCCTGGAAAAAGTATAGGCATTTGTCGCCTGATCGGCTTAGAAATCTTCCCAAGGCCGCCAGACAACCTGTTAACTTCTGAACCTCTCGGATGGTACGAGGCGACTGCATGTCGATGACCGCCTGCACCTTCTCAGGGTTCGCTTCTATTCCTCTCTGATTGATAAGGAATCTGAGAAATTTCCCAGACTCAACTCCAAATACACATTTCTTGGGATTGAGCATGACATGGTGCCGCCTGAGTGTGGCGAAAGTTTCTCGGAGGTCCGTCAGATGATCTTTCTGAAGTTTAGTCTTGACAATCATATCATCAATATATGCCTCGACGTTTCTCCCAATCTGATCAAAGAACACAGTGTTTATCATTCGTTGGAAGGTAGCCGGGGCATTCTTGAGACCAAACGGCATGACCGTGTAACAGTATAACCCCTGATCAGTGACAAAGGCCGTCTTCTCCTGATCTTTCTTCCATAAGGGAATTTGATGGAAACCAGAATAAGCGTCCATGAAACTCATCAAGGCATGGCCGGCTGTTGAGTCGACCAGATTATCAATTTTAGGCAGAGGGTAACTGTCTTTGGGGCACGCCTTGTTTAAGTCTGTGTAGTCTACACACATTCGCCAGGTGCCATTCGGCTTTTTAACAAGCACCATATTTGCAACCCAGTCTGGGAAGTAACATTGCCGAATGAACCCTGCATCAAGTAATTTTTTAACTTCGGCGGCTGCCGCCTGACTTCTTTCTTCGCCATGGTTCAGCTTCTTTTGCCGTACCGGCTTCTTTTTCGGATCCACAGCGAGTTTATGTACCGCCAGATCAGGACTAATGCCTGGCATTTCATGGACTTCAAATGCAAAGATGTCCTTGTATTCTTTCAATAAGTTGTGAAAGTCGTCACCAAGGTTTTTCAGAGCAGTCGTCCCAACTTTGACTGTTCGGTCAGGACGTGAGTCGTCTAAGATCAGGTCCGCATGCTCACCAGCCGGCTGAGGGCGGAACTCATCCGGCCGCTCCTCTGCCAATGATTGCTATTTTCTTGCTTTTCTTGCGGACTCTGTCTGGGACGCCTTTCTCTTTTTGCCGCCTGCTTCTTGAACAGGCGCACTCTCCTTGACATTGTCAAGGTCTGTTTTTTCTCCACTTGACCCAGTGGCCGTAACAGTGGGCTTGACATCCGAGAGATAGCACTCTCGAGCCATCCTCTGATCTCCCCTTAGGGAGCCGACTGTTCCATTATCCCTCTCAAACTTGAGCAACATAAGAGACGGGATTATAACAGCCTTGGATTTATTCAGGGTTGGTCGACCTAGAATCATGTTGTAGGCCGAGAGTTCCTCTACTACTAGGAATCGGACTACCATGTGTCGTCCTTTCCCTTTTTCGCCAAGGCGAATGGGCAAATCTACTCGTCCCAGTGGGTGGACGACTCCTCCTCCAAACCCTATTAAAGGGTGGGAGGCCGGATGTATGCAGTCCGTCTGATATTTCAGTTTCGACAGACATTTGCTGCTGATGAGATCTGAGGAGCTCCCGGTATCTATGAGGATTCGGCCAACTCTCTGGTTGGCCACTTTACATTCAATAACGAGAGGGTCGTCATGCGGCCCCCTTATTCCTCCTAGATCCTCTTCAGTGATGACAATCTCAGGAAATGTATATTTGGACGGCCGTTCTTGGTGAACGGAATTTACATCTAACCGCCTTATATTATCTTTGTTGCCCCTAATAGTGGGGCCGCCTCCTGAGAAGCCGCCTGCAATGGTGTAGACGACATCATCATCTGTATCGGAGCTGTCGGCCTGTTGATTCTTTTTGGCCGACTGCTTTTTTGAGGAAGTGTTCCCCGTAGATTTCTTGACATAAGTGTCAAGATCACCTTGCTCAGCCAGGCGGTCTAGGTACCGCATGAGACTGATGCAATCATTGGTGTGATGACCAACGTCATCATGATAAGCACAGATTTTATCTTGGTTCCGGTTGTTTACAGAACCCTTCATGGGGACCGGCTTCTCAATTGAGATCCGTCCCTTTATTTCTTTTAGGATAAACTGGTTATCCTTGTTAAACACATACTTTGGGGAGTATGGTTTGAATTCTTTTTTCTTTTTCTGGGCCGGCTGTTTAGAGGAATCAGCCACCCAGACCTCTTTTCTTTTCTCATCTTTGTTAGACGACTGTTTCTGTCGTCCTTCTCTTTTGTCGAACCTTTTCCCGTCCGACTGTTTTATCGTACACAGATCAGTCGCCTGTATATAGGCTTCTGCTTCAATCAAGGCCTCTTGAAGAGTCGCCACCCTTTTTCGAACCAAATCAAATTTGAAGGTAGACCCGTCTTTGAGACCTCTAAAAAAGTCAGTATAAGCTACCTCATCCGGTAACCCTTGAATCTGTATTCTCATCAGGTTGAACCGCCTGATGTAAGAACGAAGCCCCTCCTTCTCGCCCTGCTGAATTGTTCCCAAATCAAGGGTCGTTTTCTTCGCAGGGATGTTCATGGCAAAGTTGGAGGCAAATAAGTAAGCAAGCGTCCTGAAGCTGTTTACACAACCAGTCGGCAGGTTGCCGAACCATTGCTGTGCGATTCCCTTGAGAGTCGCTGGGAAACACTTGCACCAAGTGGGATCATCCAACCCCTGAAGGTACATCAGGTTGGTGAATGCCATCAGATGGTCTTCTGGGTTAGTAGTGCCGTCATAGGCGCCTACTAGTACATTTTTTACTTTCGCCGGCTGAGCAGCTTCAGTAATTTCCTTGGAGAAGGCCGACGGCTGTTCACCAAGTCTAAGCAACCGTAGCTGCCAGTCCATAGGTTGGACGTTTTTTGCTGCAGGTCCACCAAATGGAGGTGGCTGCATAAAATACTGTTGTTGCGGCACAAATGGTAAGTTTTGGTACCGCCTGGGCACTATGAAAGCCGGACTGACGGGAGGTGCCGCCTGACTGACTCTCATGGTACGACTGAGTATGCCTCATCGAGGCATTTCGCAAACTGTCTTGAAAGTCTGAAGTAGAAGCCGACTCTGACAATCGGTCACTCTTCTTCTGCTCTAGCAGTAGCCGAGCATCTGTGAACGTTTGCTTTGACCCGTCCGCCTGATTATGACGAACCGGTTTCCTATTTCCTGTAGGATAACGGAATTTTGTGAAATCAAGGGCAGGTGGCTCCCGCTTCCTAGATTTAGGATGAGGAGTCGCCTCTCGCCCTTGAACTGGCTTCCTCTTTAGTGAAGTGGAAGGTTTCTTGGCCGACTGCTCCTTGACTGAAGCAGGCGGCTTCTTGTTGATCAACTCTTGAATCTCTCCCTTGAAGTCCCTCATGAAGGTCATGAGTTCGTTCCTTGTGATGGGAGCAGACCCATCAGTCGGCTGTTGCCGAGCAGGCGGTGCGCCTGCTGGCTCGCTTCCTGTTTGAAGATGCTCCCGTTCCCTCCTTTCGGTATGACGGGTACGTCGGGCCCTTAGGGTCCCGTCTGGAGCTGTATGAGTTTCAACTTCAAATTCACTTTCGGTGTCATGGTCCGACTGAACTTGAGGGTCGTTTAGGGGACGCCTCTCTTCAGGAGTCGGTACAGACTTGGATGCCATCTCTGAAGTACTCTCCCCACAGACGGCGCCAAATGTTTCGGGGTTTTCTGATGTCCTGCGGGAGAGTTACAATTCCGAGACTGGAACTGGACGCCTGTACCTGCAAAATAACGGAGACTCCTGAGAGCTCCGCCTCCAACGGTCAAGTTAGTACCTGATTAAGGAGTAATTAATACGGAAATTAAAGTAATAAGATCTCTCTAGGTGAGAGTGTTTAATGTTGGTAATCTGCGTTGTTAGCGAGATTAGCCGGTTATTAGTGTTCCGTAATGTTTCTGCTCTTCTCTGTTCTTCAGGTGAGATTAATTGCTTCCTCAATTGCTTGATGTTTTCTTGATCCTCTTTAATGAGGATTAATTAAGTATTTATAGTCTTGAGAAGCGTGCCACTCTCTAGGTTTAGGGTAAACCTAGGGCTGACCGGGCCTCTAGACAGGATTGGGCCTTGTTGGCCGGTTTTCCCA
This sequence comes from Chenopodium quinoa, assembly GCF_001683475.1. Taxonomy (NCBI): domain Eukaryota; kingdom Viridiplantae; phylum Streptophyta; class Magnoliopsida; order Caryophyllales; family Amaranthaceae; genus Chenopodium; species Chenopodium quinoa. Next base: position 14,019 of record NW_018743948.1, on the reverse strand, counting down.
TTTGGCATGGGTGGACACGTGGCGTGCCTCGATTGGTCCGTAGAGGACGTATCTGTGATTGACACGTGGCAGGCTCCTATTGGCCTACGTGAAGGACACGTGGCGGAACCTGGTTGGTCCACTTGTCAGACGGTGATTGGTGGATAAAAATCCCCTAATCACTACTCATAATATTTCTTTCAAAAATAAATAAATAAATAAACACCTACTCATAATATAAATACATAGATAATTAATAAAATAATGAAATTTTCCTTTATAGAGTATATATGAAAAACAATATAATTGTCAAAACGCAAGGATCGGAAAATGTTTTAAGTGATGAAAAATCAATGCCGATTTGACAACAAAAAAAGGGAAAGAAAAATATGCTTGGAAAATTTTCAACCAGGAGATTATATGTGTCACTCCTAGTTTCGCTTTTATTATATAATTATTGATTGATTGTCTATTTTTATTTATTTTTAAAATATCTACTCGCAATATAAATGTATGAAATTACGAGTTTTTATTATTATTTTTTTTTCTATATATAAGAATCAAATTATTCTATTTGAGTATATATGGAAAACAATATAATTTTCAAAATGCAAAGAAAAATATTTTAAGTTATGAAAAATTTAATGAAGATTTGACAGCATAAAAAAGGGAAAGAAAAACTTGATGAAAAAGTTTCAACTTGGAGATGACATGTGTCAAACCTAATTTTGCTTTTAGTATATGTTTATTGATTGTTACTTGTAATAAACTTATTTCATCTAGAATTAGTTGTGGTAACAGTATTAGTTACTATGGGTTTTTGACGTGCGCAATGCATGCTATATGGTTAGTTCATTAGGAAGAGTTTTTGCAATTGGCCCTAATATACTACACCTATTTGCAATGGTATATTTATTTAATTATTTGTATATAGACGATAAATGTTTGAAACTTTTGTAGAGTTAATTATATTTAGGCCCAATTCACTCCACCTTGTTTATGCTGCATTAACTCAAATTATTTTTTTGAACTCGAATAATTTTTACTGATTCACTATTATATTTCTTCTTTGAAGTTATTGATTTTTATTGAATTGAAATTAATTTTACTAAACTAAACTTATTTATACAGAATTAAAATTATATTTTAGTGTACTGAACTTAATTTTACTGAATTTTATTTTGGTAAGCTGAAGTGAACAAGGCCTTAGTAAGGAGGAGGCAAAAATTATCAAGTTCTAAAAATAAAAATGTTTAATTTGATATATTTGAAGTACTTATTAAGACGAATGAACTAAATAAGGCATCATAGTAAATTGGAGAGAGTAATAGATGTGCAGATTAGCTTTGAACATAACTGAAGTTAACACAATTTTTATTTAAGAATAATTAATTTATTTAGCCTTAATTAAAGTTGCAATTATAGAAAGATTTAACATAAAATTTACTAAATTATTATTGCTTCATAAGACTTTAAATAAAAACTATGGATAAATGTTTTTTTCCAATCTCTCCACAATCTATTAATTATTACGAAAACAGAGTATGCTGATGTCATCACTTTCCACATGTCGCTTTCTTAATAAATTTTCCCCGCCTAAATGCAAGGATGATGTCATCTTATTTTATTTTATTTTTTTGATCCACCATATTTAATATTTTTGAAATTTGAATGTTAGAAACTTCTATATTACAACTACAACCTATCAATTAATCCTAGGAAAGTGAAATTTTTAAAAATAGCACACTAATAAAAGACCCCCTACATTGAAATATGTATTAAGTGATGTTAAACATGTACTATATCATAATTTTAATGAAAATCTAAAATTTAAAATTACGGATTTTTTTGTAAAAGGTGCATAATTCTTATTATATAATAGCCATTTTTTAATGTACAAATTACAAAAGCATTTTTTTTTTTACTTATAACACCACAAAATAGTCAAAAAATTGATTATAACACCACAAAATTTAAAACTTTTATTGTAACACCACAATAAAATCCAAGACATTGGATTTCAACACCACTTAACGGATTTTTGGATGGAATCCGTTAGTGGGACCAATATGGACACGTGCCAATAAGGCATTGGTTTTAAAAAAAGATAAAGAAAATTTTTTTTAAAAAAAGAAAAAAACCTAAAAACCTAACTCAGCCCCACAACCACCATCGACAATAGTACATCCCACCGCTAGCACCCCCCACTGCCGCCGGAACCCCCTCCTTCACCATTGGAATCACTGGCCATCACCCCTACCTACTACAACCCCCCCCCCACACACACAAATCCCACCAAGAACCTTAAACCGGCGAAAAGGAGAGGTCGCTGCCACCACCTCCTTTTCCCATCTCCGTTAAAACCACATCAACCACCAACTGTCCTTTTCGCTGGTGTAAATTGCCGGTTTGGGGTGGGGCTGGGGTGTTTCGGGGGTGGGTTTGCCGTGGTGGTGATAGGCTGGGGTGGGTTTCACCTAGCCTGGTGGTAGGTTAGGGGGTCAGCGATTGGCTGGTGCGCCGACTTTTGGTTTTTGTGTCGGTGGTAGGCAGGGATGGGGAGGGGGCTACCGGTGATGGGGTTAGGGTGGCCGGTGGTTGGTTGGTGGCTGGGTTAGGGTTTAGGCTTTTTTAATTTTTATTTTCATTTTTTATAAACAATAGTTTATTGACACGTGTCTATTATGGGCCTCATAAACGGATTCCATCTAAGAATTTTGTTAAGTGGTGGTGAAATCCATTTTTTGGGGGTTTGGTGTTAAAATAAAAGCCTTTTTTGTTTATGATTTTTTTTTTTTTGGTGTTTTAATTACAAAAATCCAATTATAAAAATAGGTTTTGTATAAATCGTACATTGCACGGTATCTAACGTAGTTGTAAAGAAAATTCTAACATTAGTTTTGCATGCATGTCCCGTGATTTTATTTCTCCACCATTTTTTCGAACATTATTATTTAATATACATGGATTTATGTTAATTTTTTGTTATTGTAAGAAAATGTGTTTTAAGCATCCAATAATTGTGGTTCGGTCATTTTTATTGCTGTATAGATTTGTAGTCCCTCTTTTTTTTTTTTTTTTTTTTTTTTAAAAAAAAAATTCCTACTTACATGTTTCTATTATTGTAATTAGAATTTTAGTTTTGGAGTTTGGGAGTGTCACATAATTTTCTTTCCATGGTTGTATTGGTGTAATTGTTATAGGTTCTGTTGACATGGGATTTTGCCAAAACAGGTTCGTAAGAGGTTACTCTAATTTGAACTGTTTTAATCCTCCACAAATTGAATGCATAATATTACAAGAAATATGTAACAATAATACCTTCATAATGACAAAAAAATGTCCGGTAAATTTTCCATTGCTAAAGAATGTAATTGCAAATGAGAAGTTATAAAATTTAATAATGTGATATATTGCAAATGTCTACGCACGGAGTTCTGGTGGACTTTTTTTCCTCAATTTTGGTTTGCGCTATTTTGATGGAAGCTACATATGTCCCCATTAATGTCGTTGAGTACGGTGTATAATAACTTGTTTTTGTTATTTTTAACCTTGTAGGAGTTGACTTGATTGATGAGTTGAAAAAATCAGCAAATCTGAACATTCTAGAAGATTTAGATAGCAATGAGACTAAAGATTATTTGTTAGATGTGTATTTGAGGCATAGTGTGGAATGTGTATTCCTGCAAACAACAGTTCAATTTTTGGATAAAGTGGGAAGTAAAGAGATAAGAGAGCTGGTGAATTTTTGCTATTTATCTAAGTGGGAAGTTAATTTATGTTTGAGCTGAAATTTTCCATATCGCTGTCCAGAATCTGATCTAATTTGGTGCAGCTCATGGGTCATCTTTTGATGAAAATTTGTGTCCAGCCAACGTTTCTACAATTTAGGTCTGGGTATTTTTATTTGTTCATAAATTAGCATGAAGTAAGTAAACATGTTACCTTTATTTGTTCATAAACCCAGCATAGAGTAAGTAAACATGTTTTCTTATCTTAAACTTTGTTATGTGTTTTTTTTTAAGGTTTTTCATGGTTATGGAAGACATCGAAACCTCAATGTTTATTTATTTGCAAAATATTATTTTATTTATAATTTAAGCAAACATATATAATTATTAAGAACACGATTTTAATTTGATTTTTTAGCATACCATCAAATTATGTGGTTTTTAAGTAAGTTGCTGTACAGAATCTTGAAATTGATACATTTTCAAAAATCATAGCAAATGAAATTATTTTCCAAGTTTGCTTTTTTTTTTTTTTTCTTTTTTTTTCCGCAATAAGTTATATTTTGGATGTTTATTAAGTACGAACTTTACCTAATTATATGTTAAAGCTGTATACACATCAACATTTACGGCATAAAAAATCAACTCATAGGCATTTTAATATATTTTTTTTTTTGTCAAATCATTAATTCGAATGAGAATTTGTGATGATGTGATGATACTTCAACAACCAATCAAATAAGCACATAACAAATGTGCATTTTCAGCTCCTTGAAAACAAGTTAATTATCAATTAAAAATTTTGTATGCAAAAGCTAGCCATGCGTTTCTTTGAAAGAAAAGTGTTTATTTAACCATATATAATGGGAAAACAAGTTAAAAAGAAAATAACCTGAGTATAAATTGAGGTGGAAACCACATGAATTAGTATAAGAAACTTATAGAGATGAAATTGTCATTATGGAAGGGAGCAACGCATGTTGTTCAATTTATTAATACTTTATTGTGGGATTAATCTTTTCCTAAAAAGAAGTATTTCGATTAGTTATACTTTGAGAATTTAATGTGAAAAGTAAATAAAATTAGCTAATAAGATATGAAGTTTTTAGATTACATGAAAATAATACATGAATCATTATATATTAACAAACTACGTAGAATTATATGAACAACAATAAAACAACAAGTAACAAACCTCATACAAAAATACAAGTAATCTAGATAATTCTTATTAAAACAAACAAGTAGCACCTATATATTAGTAAGTAACCTAAAACAGTAACCTAAAGAACACATTAACTATTAAATACCATTCCCGTTAAAAAAAAAACCCTATTAAATACCATTAAAAATTAACTAAACATCAAATGAACAACATAATTTTCAAAACTTAATGATTTCGGTCAACATTATACAAAAATTCAAAAAGAAAAAAAAATAAACACAACACCAATATACAATCAAATATATAATAAATTTGAATGAAATTAGGTCAACATTAAAAAAAGTTCAAAAAAAAAAATGAACATGAACAATTAGATGATCAAACATACAACAAAATCAGATGAAAATAAGTCAACATTGGACAAAAATGGAAAAAGAAATACAAAAATGAACACAAAAACAAAACAAACAAACATACAATAAAAATGAACTTTAAATTACGAAGAAAGCAACAAATACTAAAAGAAGCAACGAAATTGAACTCAAAATCCAATAATTAACAAGCAAAACATTACAAATTACACTTGTAATTCATATAATGAAGGTACAAGCATAACATATAACAAAAAAAACTATAAAAAGATTATAAAAACTTTAAAATGACAAAAAAAAATTAGGGTTTTAAAATTACAAGAATCGTCAACAATTTTACAAGTAGACTACAATTCTGCTTTTCCCTTTCGATTTATGATCTCGTATATAGTCATCAATGGAGGTGAAATACAGCGAGATGAGAGAGAATTAAAGAAAATTGTAATGGAAGAGAAAAAATAGAGAATCGTAGAGAAAATTAGAGAGAGAAATAAATGAAAGTGACAGGAGAATTGAAAATGAAGAAGAATAATGGCGGTTAAAGGAAGTCGAAGATATTGAAGGTGGACATTCAATTTCAATTTTTTTAAAATAAAGTAGCTTATCATAAAAAAATTAACATGAAACTGCTGAATTTTGTTATTTTTTGGACCTAATAGCACGCGTAGAAGATTTAGGCCTTATATATGGTGGTTGCCACACCTTGTTGCTAAACTATATTAAAAAAAAATTGGGCATTGTGATTTTAAGCCCAATTCTTACTTTCTTTTGCATCTATTTTAGGAGGTATTTAAACCTTGTTTTCACAAGTTTGAAGCAAGTTTTTACAGTATAATTTTCCAATTTTTGTTTTAGAGAGTTTCTAATACTTTTAAGCATTGCTTTTCCACATACTTTGTTGATATTCAAGCTTTCATAATTTCAATTTTAGATTATTTTTGTTTTGTTTATTTTCTTATTCTTATTATATGCCTTTGCTTTAAATACTTGATTTCACATTATTTGATTAATATGCTTTACTTTATTTAGATTTTAATATGTGTGAGTAGTTTATTCTAGGATTTTGGGTATCCTAGAATTAATAAAAGGGATTAATTGTTCTTGTCTATTGTAAATGATGCATGAGTGTTGATTTCCTATTTATTGATTTAACATCATACAATTAAATTTTGCACATGTTTACTCGTTAAAGTATCGCAATATTAGGTTAATAATCGAGAGGTATAAACTTGATATTAAGGCTAGTTTCAATAGAAAGCAAATAATTAATGAGAGCATGCTCATTCTATTTCTATGATTAATATTGATTTGAAAAAGCATGTTAATTTGAAATAAAAAATTTCAATTGCCACATAATCAAAATAAATGAAAATTAGTTCTTCAAAAAATAAAACTATAGTAAAGATTTTAAATTTAAGGGCCAGGTATAAACTTGATATTTTAAATTAATTATAAAATTTTATCCATTTATATTAGCAATAAGTTTATCTAGAGAAAATAAATTTATAATTTATTTTATAATTAAAAATTCAAGTGAAAAGCAAATGAATAAAATCACGAAATTTATTCTTACAAAAAAATCACAAAATATATCTGTTAAATATACAATGGATTTTTTTTTTAATTTTTACCACCATAAAAAAAACACAAAATTTGTTACCCACAAAACTTCTCAAAGTTTTATTTTACACCAAATCGTTTTTTACCACCTGCCGTCAAGAGAACCGTTAAATCTAACGGTTAAAGGAAAAATTGCCATGATTAATCACAACTTTGCCTCATTCGCTAATATTAATCCTAAGTTTGGATTATTTTTATTAATCCGAAATTATATATCTCGTCCGCCAATAACATTCCCAATCGTCCTTTAACATAATATTATAGGTTACAAGACACGTGTCAGCGTATGATTGACTTAAAAAAATAAAATAAAATAAAAATAAAAAAAACCAAAACTACCAAGGCCAGCCCCCTGCCACGGTGCCACCAAGGCCAGCCCCCTGCCAGCCTTGCCAACTCCTTCCCCCCCTAGCGCCGACCGCTGCTCAGACCCCCTTCCCCTCCCAGTGCCGGCGCTGCTCTGACCACCCACCTCTTTCCCCTTCGATCATCATGAAATCTAACAAAATTCCCCAAATCCCAACCCCCAAACCCTAACCCTAACCTTCGATCTTCAGGCAGCGTTGATGGTAATGGGAAGAGAGAGAGAGAGAGAGAGAGAGAGGAGCGAAGGCTAGGGAAACGGTGAAGGAGGTGCGACTGGATGTTTTCGGCGGTCGGGGAAGTTATTTATGGGTTTTTACAGGGAGGGGGAGGTGTTACGGAGGTTTTAAGGGGGAAAGGATGGTGGTCGGGGATCAAGCGTCGGCACCGGGGGAGGAGAAGGGGGCTTGGGCGGCGGCCGTCGCTCGGAGGGAAGGGTTGATGGGCGGGGCTTGCCATGGTGGCACCATGGCAGGGGCCTGGCCATGGTGGTTTTTGGTTTTTGTTTTAATTTTTTTTTATCTTTCTTATTTTATTTATTTTTTTGACCAACCACATGCTGACATGTGTACATTACACTTAAAAAAAAAAATTACATCCTCAACTTTAATCGGTTACCTGGGAGTGTTATGAGCGAAAGAAGTATAAAGTTCGGATTAATAAAAAATAATCCAAAGTTGGGATTAATATTGGCGGATGAGGCATAGTTAGGATTAATCATGTAAATTTTTCCTAAAAAGAATGTCTTCTATTTACATGCCAAAAATATGCTCTTTAGAGTTTTTGGGGTCATTTGGCCCTAAGCTAAGGATTTATTTGAGGTTAGAATGATGGCAAGTGCCTCGTTTTGCGTATTTTCGCAAATCAAAGTATTTTTTAGAAGGCAAAACGAGACATTAGTGATAATTTTTAGTCAATTCTGACCACAAATCGGAATCAAAGGAATAAAATGACTCCCAAAACCATTAAAGGATGATCTTTGCACAAAAATCGATTTTCTTAAAAAAATTCAGTTAATTTATTGATTTTTTTACGGCAGGTGGTAAAAAAACAAATTTTAGAATTTTTTTTGTTAGTAAAATAAAACTTTGAGAAATTTTGGTGGTAAAAAACAATTTCGTGAATTTTTTTTTTATATTTTTTTTTCGGTAAAAGTCAAAAAATCCATATATAAATTATTTGATTAAAAATATACAACACAAATATTTTAAAATTTTAAGTATTATGTTTATTTTTTATTTAAATCATGTTCTAAAATTTCATTCTTTATTTTTTTTTCCTATTTGCTACTTAATTAACAGAAAATTTTGTAAATAACCACTTCCAAAAACACTCTAATTAGAAGTAACCACTCCTTTACTTATTTTTGAAATATCACCCCTTAAAACAAGAAAATAAAGTTAGATTTCACCATCTCTTAACAAAAAGTTCTATTTAAAAAAATATAACATCGATTTTTGTGCCAAACGGCAAACTTACTCTATCAATGTTTTGGGGGCATTTTGGCTCTTAGGGTTTGATTTGAGGTTAAACTGGAACAAAAAAAGTTATCAAAAATGCCTCATTTTGCGTGCTATATGTAATTTTCGTAATTTCTTAATTACGCAATTAAAAAATTTAGAGATAAAAAAAAAACCACATATGAAACGATAAAGTATGTCAAAACTTATTATTATTTTTTTTTTTTATCAAATTTGATTAGAACATATTTTTCCCTGATGTGATTAATTAGAACTTGTTTTTCTGATGTGATATGAAATAAGTGAAAATAAGGTACGAGTAACTAAACATGGCCTTAGAAGAATGGCTATCCTTCAAAAAATGACTGATAGAAACAGATGGTCTTGCGTTAATGTGGTGAGTCCACATAAAAATTAGATAGTGGGTACGCTGATGTGTCCACGATCAAGGTTTACTCTAGTAAGACCCTGTTCACTCCACCTTATTTTTGCTAAAATGAAATTACTTTTGAAATTTTTACTGAACTAAAATTACTTTTGCTAACCTATATTATTTTACTAAACTAAAATTAATTTTCCTAACGTAAAATTATTTTACTAAATTGAAATTATTTTTACTGAATTGAAATTAATTTTGCTGAACTGAAATTACTTTTACGAATTCTCTATCATATTTCTTTAGAGTTACAGATTTTTACTGAACTAATGTTATTTTACTGAACTGAAATTGAATTTATTGAAATGAAATTATTTTACTGATCTGAACCACTTTTTGAGAAAATTGAACTTAAGGGCATTATGTAGGAGTTGCCAAAATAAAACCTTTTAGCTTTATTTGGATTTTGTAGAGATATCAATTTTCCATATATATTGCTCTATTTAGAATAGTATACAACTAATACAACATACAAGTATATATGCCTAGATCCGAGTTCACTATATTAAATTACACCCCAGCCAATTACAAACTGGATTATTATTTTTTCTCTCACCGTTTAATTTTTTTTTTTTAAATAACTTGCCTTAATAATTGATCTCTAAAATACCCCATCAAGAACGATATAGGTAGCAATCATTCTTGGTTGCATATAATTCAAGGGAGATTATAGGTGACTTTTATTGCTATTAAGCTGTAAATCATCAAGGAAGATTTCATAATCTCGTAATTAGTACTATATTTTATCGTATTATAGATTCACAAATCCTCGAAGTAAGGATGTAATAGATAGATACAACCAAGCACCTTCAAGACTACGGATTTCGTAGTATTTGAATTCTAGGTTGATTTGCCTAATGCATTTTGACCATACACTCATACTACTATAATAGCAAGTTGCTTTACAAAATGAGTAGTTGATAACTTTATGCATAATTTTTATTTACAATATCACATGTATTGTGTGAGTTAAGAAGAGACTCATGATGAAACGGATATATATTATTGGACATTTCATATAAGTTTTGCCCATTTCGACTTTTAAAATTTAGATATAGGTTATGTTCAGCAAAATCTGTAGAGGTAATTGTTAGATGTGGCAATAGTTAGTCGTTCAACCAAATGTTAGCTATCAACAAACTTATAGTTGTGATAATAGATAATAGTAACGTAGTTAAGTTGGATCTTACAAATTATCTTACAATTTTGAAAACCAAAAATTCCCTATTTGTTTGTCCCCATTAAAATGATATCAAAGAAAACCCAAAACTCCCTACTCTAGCCAATCAATCTTTAACTCCTTGCAAAATATGTTGAATTAACACTCACTAACTATTTCACCGCATACCAAGCCCAGTTGACCAGTTAGAAGAAGTCAAACTTAACAAGATTCTTGCTGAAATTGACAAGATCCCACTCACCTCTTACTAACTTCTAGATCCATTTTGAAACCCACTAAAGTTGGTAAAGGCTACACATACAATTGTTGTATGTGGTCCCTGCATATAATTTTAATTTGTTATGTTTTTATTGGCTAGAATAATGGGCCCAAGTTCCATTAAATTTAATTTATATTTACCTCTTAATTTTCTCGGGGCATTTTAAAGGGAGGAAAGGTATGCATTTACAAATGCATAACTAGGGGCAAGGAGGTCTTTTCGCGCTATTTAGTGGAATTCCAGCTGGGCATCCATTTTGCTTTTGTTTGACCCCTGTTATGCTTTTTCACGTATTTCTCTTCGTATGTGAAATGTATCTTGTAAGTTATACGTATATGATTCTAAGTTTTTGTTTATCTCTCTTCTCATTTTGAATTTCGTTCTTCCCTCTCTCTTTCTCTCTCCTCTGGTCAAATTTTCTTCTTCTTTCTATGTTTGCTTACCGTCCTCCTTCTCCCCTCCCTATGTTCTTCTTAAATTATATACCGTTGTCCGCATTCCATCGACGTGGTGCTTGTGGAGGAGCTGAAGAATGGTACCTGTAGGCGAGCTGAACCCTCCGAACAAGTAAGTTTGTTGATGAAAACGTTATTGGTATACCTAAATTGACGTTGTTAGGATTTGATAATGGTTGAATTCGATTTTGAATTTTCCGAAATCGATTTTGGGTTTGACAGTGATTGCATTTGATTGTGCGATTTTAATTTTAGGGTTTTTCAATTGTTTGTTGTCTGTTTTGTTCTTCAATTTACTCCTTTTCAATTGATTGTGGTTTGTTTTGTTCCTCAATTTACTCCCTTTACAACGATTGTAGGGCTTTTGAATTGTTTGAAGTTATCTAATTTTCCCAATTCTAAGAATGTAAATTTAGGGTTTTACAATTTTATGTAGTGTCGTACTTTCCCCAATTGTCTATTTTTACTTCCTCGCATTGATTTTAGGGTTTATGTGAGTGTGAATTTTAATATTCCCAAATCTATTATAGGGCTTTAGAATTTTCCCCCACTGGAGCTAGTTGTTAACTGTTGGAAGTTTGCCTATTTATGTATTGAATGTAATGGATGTAGTCCCTAATCAAAATTTTAGGCTATGTCAATTTGTAATTATAGGAAGAAGATTAGTTTGCAAATGCGTTTTGTGTTTTTGGCTGTTGATGGTTGCTTTTTATTATGGTTTCAGAATATTTATTGCCACTTATTTGAAAATGCAAGCAGAAGATAATTATATATGAAGAAAAAGTCTATAGTTCGGAATTTAAGTTGGCAAAAGGTGGTAAGTTTTGTGTAAGGATTTTTTTGTGTTTTTTGTGTTTTTTTTTTTTTTATCCTGCATATGGTTGATATTAATATGAAATTTTTGCTTTCGGTATTAGCTCACTGTGAAGTCTTCTAAAGGACCTGTAAAGGGGCAAGGGTCTTGTAAAAGACATGTGAAGGGGAAAGGGTCTTGTAAAGAGACCTATGAAGGGGCAAGGGTCTTCTAAAGTAGCTATCCCTAAAAGCAAATCAAATGGTAAGAACATGAATTCTAAGGAGTGTACGGAATCTGAGGGATACAATGAGGAGGAAGATGACCATGGTTCGAATAATTCCCAATCTGAGGATTTTGTCGAGGAGGGGGAAGATGAACAATCAAGCTTTGAAGTGTTGAAAGGACTGTTGATGCATTTCTTACAGAGAGACAGTAAGAAGAGGAAGTCAAAACATATTGATACAGGTTCAATGAAAATGGCTAAGGTATTATTGTTGTTAATTCCCTTTTTTTGTTTTATGTTGATTTATATAACAAGTAATTGACATGATGTATATATATGTCAAGTAATTGATATGATTGGGATGGTTTGGTTGATGTTTGTAGGTTAATGAAATGTGAAGGACATACATAGAGTGTGTGGTAGGGGTGAGGTGATTAAGACACACTTTGAGAATGTTGGCAAGGTATGAACTTATAATTTGTGTGTAATCCTTTATTGACAAATTCTCATGTATTTGGTTATTTTTGGTTTGGTGTGGTTTGGTATGAATGTGTGATTTGATTTGATATGCAGTGCGTAATTGTGTTGTTTGTTGTGTTTTTAATTTTGCAGTAGCCGAATATTGTGTGTTAATATTTGATAGATTTAGAACTATAAAAAATGGTGAACCATAACCCTAGGTCTTTTTATTAATTGTTTTATTCTTATTTTAATTTAGAATTTATTTTTATCCGAAATTCGTGACATAATTTAGTTTCTCCATACCTTAAAAGCTAGATTGAATACCATCTCCCTGTGGATTCGACCCTACTTACCCTACTACATTGTTAGTTGGTTTTGTTAGGAATTTATTTTTGACAGGTGTACGACAACCTATCAGCATGGTGTCCACTTGATAGTTCTGGTAAAATATTGCCATTGGGTGGTGATGAGCAGGATGAAGAAGATTTCATGACTGCTTTCATGATAGTGGTGCTTGGAAAACTAATATGCACAACAACAAATAGCTCTAACATGGCTAGGTCTCTAGTTCCTGCTGTGACAGTTGCCTCTAGAGTAATTGATTTTGACTGGTGTTCTTTTATGTTGACCTGGCTTTGTGATACCGTTGTTTAATTTCAGAAGAAGTTTTTAAGGGATGGTTTTAGGTTTGGTTGTGGTGGTTGTGTTGTGTTCCTTCTGGTAAGTTTGTAGTGCTTGAACTTACTTATTATGAAGTTTCTGGTTACCCAGATGCTTAAAGTGTTTGTTTGTGTGTATATGGTGCAGATTTTCTACCTGGATCATCTACAACGCATCCCTGTGCAGTGGGCTGTGTATACCAGGATCAAGGTCTGGACAACGGAAGAAATTCGGCCCGTCGTTGCTGAGGATCGAGTGTCAAGGGAGAATTATGGGAAGTTGTTGGTAAGGCAAAGTAATAACTATTTGTTTTATTTAATGCCAAAAAGTTGCAATTATTGTATTAAATGTCCAAAGTTGACTTTACAGTTGATAATCTGTGATTGTGATTGTATTGTTATTGAATTCAAATATTGTGCAGCCCATAGATATTGCTTATAATAGGGAGCCGCATCCCATGATTCCAAGGGAAGGCGAAGGCCATAAAGAAAATGACGTAGTTGATAATGTTGTGGACAAGGTACAATTAATTTGTCGATTATATTCTTTGGTATGTGTTTATTAATATTTTGGAAACATGTGAATCCTAAATGGTATCCAAAAATTTGTGTTGTTAGAGTATGACACGGCTCGCTCCTAGACTGGAAACCCTTGTTGAGGGTATTTTTGGGAAAGCCATGGGAGTTGGTGTTGTTGGTGGAGGTGGTGGTGGTGGTGGTGGTGGAGGTAGAGGTGGTGGGTCATATGTGATTGATGGTGCTGCTGGTGGTTACCGAATCGAAGAGACTAACACCGAAAACAAAGGTAGCCTTTATACTTCGGGCCTACCGAAGGAGGTGGTGAGAGATGTTGAGGGGGA
>NW_018743947.1:0-47366 GCF_001683475.1 Chenopodium quinoa | reverse complement strand
AATGAAAGTCAAATACATTCTACAAAGCAAATTGAAACAAATGAAAGTCAAACACAGTCAAACAAAGTTATTTGAGTCAAGTGAAAGTCAAATACATTCTACAAAGCTAATTGAATCAAATGAAAGTCAAACACATTCAAACAAAGCTATTTGAATCAAATGAAATTTAAATACGTTCTACAAAGCTAATTGTATCAAATGAAAGTCAAACGCAATCAAATAAAGCTATTTGAGTCAAATGAAAGTCAAACACATTCAAACAAAGTTGTTTAAATTAAATGAAAGTGAAATGTATTCTACAATGCTAATTGAATCAAATGAAAGTTAAACGCATTCAAACAAAGCTATTTGAATCAAATGAGAGTCAAATACATTCTAAAAAGCTAATTGAATCAAATGAAAGTCAAACACATTCAACAAAGCTAATTGAATCAAATGAAAGTCAAACATTCAAACAAAGCTAATTGAATCAAATGAAAGTCAAACACATTCAAACAAAGCTATTTGAATAAAATGAAAGTCAAATACATTCTACAAAAGCAAATTGAAACAAATGAAAGTCAAACACAGTCAAACAAAGTTATTTGAGTCAAGTGAAAGTCAAATACATTCTACAAAGCTAATTGAATCAAATGAAAGTCAAACACATTCAAACAAAGCTATTTGAATCAAATGAAATTTAAATACGTTCTACAAAGCTAATTGTATCAAATGAAAGTCAAACGCAATCAAATAAAGCTATTTGAGTCAAATGAAAGTCAAACACATTCAAACAAAGTTGTTTAAATTAAATGAAAGTGAAATGTATTCTACAATGCTAATTGAATCAAATGAAAGTTAAACGCATTCAAACAAAGCTATTTGAATCAAATGAGAGTCAAATACATTCTACAAAGCTAATTGAATCAAATGAAAGTCAAACACATTCAAACAAAGCTAATTGAATCAAATGAAAGTCAAATACATTCTACAAAGCTAATTGAATCAAATGAAAGTCAAACACATTCAAACAAAGCTATTTGAATAAAATGAAAGTCAAACACATTCAAAAAAGCTGAATCAAATGAGAGTCAAATACATCAAACAAAGCTAAAATCAAATAAAAGTCTAATACATTCTACAAAGCTAATTGAATTAAATTAAAGTCAAACACATTCAAACAAAGCAAATTGAATCAAATGAAAGTCAAACACATTCAAACAAAGATTTCGAATCAAATGAAAGTCAAATACATTCTACAAAGCTAATTGAATCAAATGAAAGTCAAACACATTCAAATAAAGCTATTTAAATCAAATGAAAGTCAAATACATTCTACAAAGCTAATTGAATCAAATGAAAGTCAAACACATTCAAACAAGCTATTTGAATCAAATGAGAGTCAAATAAATTCAAACAAAGCTAATTAAATCAAATAAAAGTAAAATACATGCTACAAAGCTAATTGAATCAAATGAAAGTCAAACACATTCAAACAAATCTATTTAAATTAAATGAATGTCAAATACATTCTACAAAGCTAATTGAACCAAATGAAAGTCAAACACATTCAAACAAAGCTATTTGAAGAAAATGAAAGTCAAATACATTCTACAAAGCAAATTGAAACAAATGAAAGTCAAACACAGTCAAACAAAGTTATTTGAGTCAAGTGAAAGTCAAATACATTCTACAAAGCTAATTGAATCAAATGAAAGTCAAACACATTCAAACAAAGCTATTTGAATCAAATGAAATTTAAATACGTTCTACAAAGCTAATTGTATCAAATGAAAGTCAAACGCAATCAAATAAAGCTATTTGAGTCAAATGAAAGTCAAACACATTCAAACAAAGTTGTTTAAATTAAATGAAAGTGAAATGTATTCTACAATGCTAATTGAATCAAATGAAAGTTAAACGCATTCAAACAAAGCTATTTGAATCAAATGAGAGTCAAATACATTCTACAAAGCTAATTGAATCAAATGAAAGTCAAACACATTCAAACAAAGCTAATTGAATCAAATGAAAGTCAAATACATTCAACAAAGCTAATTGAATCAAATGAAAGTCAAACACATTCAAACAAAGCTAATTGAATCAAATGAAAGTCAAACACATTCAAACAAAGCTATTTGAATAAAATGAAGTCAAATACATTCTACAAAGCAAATTGAAACAAATGAAAGTCAAACAGTCAAACAAAGTTATTTGAGTCAAGTGAAAGTCAAATACATTCTCAAAGCTAATTGAATCAAATGAAAGTCAAACACATTCAACAAAGCTATTTGAATCAAATGAAATTAAAACGTTCTACAAAGCTAATTGTATCAAATGAAAGTCAAACGCAATCAAATAAAGCTATTTGAGTCAAATGAAAGTCAAACACATTCAAACAAAGTTGTTTAAATTAAATGAAAGTGAAATGTATTCTACAATGCTAATTGAATCAAATGAAAGTTAAACGCATTCAAACAAAGCTATTTGAATCAAATGAGAGTCAAATACATTCTACAAAGCTAATTGAATCAAATGAAAGTCAAACACATTCAACAAAGCTAATTGAATCAAATGAAAGTCAAATACATTCAACAAAGCTAATTGAATCAAATGAAAGTCAAACATTCAAACAAAGCTATTTGAAAATGAAAGTCAAATACATTCTACAAAGCAAATTGAAAATGAAAGTCAAACAGTCAAACAAAGTTATTTGAGTCAAGTGAAAGTCAAATACATTCTACAAAGCTAATTGAATCAAATGAAAGTCAAACACATTCAAACAAAGCTATTTGAATCAAATGAAATTTAAATACGTTCTACAAAGCTAATTGTATCAAATGAAAGTCAAACGCAATCAAATAAAGCTATTTGAGTCAAATGAAAGTCAAACACATTCAAACAAAGTTGTTTAAATTAAATGAAAGTGAAATGTATTCTACAATGCTAATTGAATCAAATGAAAGTTAAACGCATTCAAACAAAGCTATTTGAATCAAATGAGAGTCAAATACATTCTAAAAAAGCTAATTGAATCAAATGAAAGTCAAACACATTCAACAAAGCTAATTGAATCAAATGAAAGTCAAATACATTCATAATTGAATCAAAAAGTCAAAGCTACATTCTACAAAGCAAATTGAAACAAATGAAAGTCAAACACAGTCAAACAAAGTTATTTGAGTCAAGTGAAAGTCAAATACATTCTACAAAGCTAATTGAATCAAATGAAAGTCAAACACATTCAAACAAAGCTATTTGAATCAAATGAAATTTAAATACGTTCTACAAAGCTAATTGTATCAAATGAAAGTCAAACGCAATCAATAAAGCTATTTGAGTCAAATGAAAGTCAAACACATTCAAACAAAGTTGTTTAAATTAAATGAAAGTGAAATGTATTCTACAAAATTGAATCAAATGAAAGTTAAACGCATTCAAACAAAGCTATTTGAATCAAATGAGAGTCAAATACATTCTACAAAGCTAATTGAATCAAATGAAAGTCAAACACATTCAAACAAAGCTAATTGAATCAAATGAAAGTCAAATACATTCTACAAAGCTAATTGAATCAAATGAAAGTCAAACACATTCAAACAAAGCTATTTGAATAAAATGAAAGTCAAACACATTCAAAAAAAGCTATTTGAAAAATGAGAGTCAAATACATCCAAACAAAGCTAATTAAATCAAATAAAAGTCTAATACATTCTACAAAGCTAATTGAATTAAATTAAAGTCAAACACATTCAAAGCAAATTGAATCAAATGAAAGTCAAACACATTCAAACAAGATTTCGAATCAAATGAAAGTCAAATACATTCTACAAAGCTAATTGAATCAAATGAAAGTCAAACACATTCAAATAAAGCTATTTAAATCAAATGAAAGTCAAATACATTCTACAAAGCTAATTGAATCAAATGAAAGTCAAACACATTCAAACAAAGCTATTTGAATCAAATGAGAGTCAAATAAATTCAAACAAAGCTAATTAAATCAAATAAAAGTAAAATACATGCTACAAAGCTAATTGAATCAAATGAAAGTCAAACACATTCAAACAAATCTATTTAAATTAAATGAATGTCAAATACATTCTACAAAGCTAATTGAACCAAATGAAAGTCAAACATTCAAACAAAGCTATTTGAAGAAATGAAAGTCAAATACATTCTACAAAGCAAATTGAAACAAATGAAAGTCAAACACAGTCAAACAAAGTTATTTGAGTCAAGTGAAAGTCAAATACATTCTACAAAGCTAATTGAATCAAATGAAAGTCAAACACATTCAAACAAAGCTATTTGAATCAAATGAAATTTAAATACGTTCTACAAAGCTAATTGTATCAAATGAAAGTCAAACGCAATCAAATAAAGCTATTTGAGTCAAATGAAAGTCAAACACATTCAAACAAAGTTGTTTAAATTAAATGAAAGTGAAATGTATTCTACAATGCTAATTGAATCAAATGAAAGTTAAACGCATTCAAACAAAGCTATTTGAATCAAATGAGAGTCAAATACATTCTACAAAGCTAATTGAATCAAATGAAAGTCAAACACATTCAAACAAAGCTAATTGAATCAAATGAAAGTCAAATACATTCAACAAAGCTAATTGAATCAAATGAAAGTCAAACATTCAAACAAAGCTAATTGAATCAAATGAAAGTCAAACACATTCAAACAAAGCTATTTGAATAAAATGAAAGTCAAATACATTCTACAAAGCAAATTGAAACAAATGAAAGTCAAATCAAACAAAGCAAAAAGTCAAATATTCTACAAAGCTAATTGAATCAAATGAAAGTCAAACACATTCAAAGCTATTTGAATCAAATGAAATTAAAATACGTTCTACAAAGCTAATTGTATCAAATGAAAGTCAAACGCAATCAAATAAAGCTATTTGAGTCAAATGAAAGTCAAACACATTCAAAAAAGTTGTTTAAATTAAATGAAAGTGAAATGTATTCTACAATGCTAATTGAATCAAATGAAAGTTAAACGCATTCAAACAAAGCTATTTGAATCAAATGAGAGTCAAATACATTCTACAAAGCTAATTGAATCAAATGAAAGTCAAACACATTCAAACAAAGCTAATTGAATCAAATGAAAGTCAAATACATTCAACAAAGCTAATTGAATCAAATGAAAGTCAAACACATTCAAACAAAGCTATTTGAATAAATGAAAGTCAAATACATTCTACAAAGCAAATTGAAACAAATGAAAGTCAAACACAGTCAACAAAGTTATTTGAGTCAAGTGAAAGTCAAATACATTCTACAAAGCTAATTGAATCAAATGAAAGTCAAACACATTCAAACAAAGCTATTTGAATCAAATGAAATTTAAATACGTTCTACAAAGCTAATTGTATCAAATGAAAGTCAAACGCAATCAAATAAAGCTATTTGAGTCAAATGAAAGTCAAACACATTCAAACAAAGTTGTTTAAATTAAATGAAAGTGAAATGTATTCTACAATGCTAATTGAATCAAATGAAAGTTAAACGCATTCAAACAAGCTATTTGAATCAAATGAGAGTCAAATACATTCTAAAAAAGCTAATTGAATCAAATGAAAGTCAAACACATTCAAACAAAGCTAATTGAATCAAATGAAAGTCAAATACATTTAATTGAATCAAATGAAGTCAAACACATTCAAACAAAGCTATTTGAATAAAATGAACATTCTACAAAGCAAATTGAAACAAATGAAAGTCAAACACAGTCAAACAAAGTTATTTGAGTCAAGTGAAAGTCAAATACATTCTACAAAGCTAATTGAATCAAATGAAAGTCAAACACATTCAAACAAAGCTATTTGAATCAAATGAAATTTAAATACGTTCTACAAAGCTAATTGTATCAAATGAAAGTCAAACGCAATCAAATAAAGCTATTGAGTCAAATGAAAGTCAAACACATTCAAACAAAGTTGTTTAAATTAAATGAAAGTGAAATGTATTCTACAATGCAATTGAATCAAATGAAAGTTAAACGCATTCAAACAAAGCTATTTGAATCAAATGAAGTCAAATACATTCTACAAAGCTAATTGAATCAAATGAAAGTCAAACACATTCAAACAATCAAACATTCTACAAAGCTAATTGAATCAAATGAAAGTCAAACATTCAAACAAAGCTATTTGAATCAGCTATTTGAATCAAATGAGAGTCAAATACAAACAAAGCTAATTAAATCAAATAAAAGTCTAATACATTCTACAAAGCTAATTGAATTAAATTAAAGTCAAACACATTCAAACAAAGCAAATTGAATCAAATGAAAGTCAAACACATTCAAACAAGATTTCGAATCAAATGAAAGTCAAATACATTCTACAAAGCTAATTGAATCAAATGAAAGTCAAACACATTCAAATAAAGCTATTTAAATCAAATGAAGTCAAATACATTCTACAAAGCTAATTGAATCAAATGAAAGTCAAACACATTCAAACAAAGCTATTTGAATCAAATGAGAGTCAAATAAATTCAAACAAAGCTAATTAAATCAAATAAAAGTAAAATACATTCTACAAAGCTAATTGAATCAAATGAAAGTCAAACACATTCAAACAAATCTATTTAAATTAAATGAATGTCAAATACATTCTACAAAGCTAATTGAACCAAATGAAAGTCAAACACATTCAAACAAAGCTATTTGAAGAAAATGAAAGTCAAATACATTCTACAAAGCAAATTGAAACAAATGAAAGTCAAACACAGTCAAACAAAGTTATTTGAGTCAAGTGAAAGTCAAATACATTCTACAAAGCTAATTGAATCAAATGAAAGTCAAACACATTCAAACAAAGCTATTTGAATCAAATGAAATTTAAATACGTTCTAAAAAGCTAATTGTATCAAATGAAAGTCAAACGCAATCAAATAAAGCTATTTGAGTCAAATGAAAGTCAAACACATTCAAACAAAGTTGTTTAAATTAAATGAAAGTGAAATGTATTCTACAATGCTAATTGAATCAAATGAAAGTTAAACGCATTCAAACAAAGCTATTTGAATCAAATGAAGTCAAATACATTCTACAAAGCTAATCACATTCAAACAAAGCTAATTGAATCAAATGAAAGTCAAATACATTCAACAAAGCTAATTGAATCAAATGAAAGTCAAACATTCAAACAAAGCTAATTGAATCAAATGAAAGTCAAACACATTCAAACAAAGCTATTTGAAAAATGAAAGTCAAATTCTACAAAGCAAATTGAAACAAATGAAAGTCAAACACAGTCAAACAAAGTCAAGTGAAAGTCAAATACATTCTACAAAGCTAATTGAATCAAATGAAAGTCAAACACATTCAAACAAAGCTATTTGAATCAAATGAAATTAAATACGTTCTACAAAGCTAATTGTATCAAATGAAAGTCAAACGCAATCAAATAAAGCTATTTGAGTCAAATGAAAGTCAAACACATTCAAACAAAGTTGTTTAAATTAAATGAAAGTGAAATGTATTCTACAATGCTAATTGAATCAAATGAAAGTTAAACGCATTCAAACAAAGCTATTTGAATCAAATGAGAGTCAAATACATTCTACAAAGCTAATTGAATCAAATGAAAGTCAAACACATTCAAACAAAGCTAATTGAATCAAATGAAAGTCAAATACATTCAACAAAGCTAATTGAATCAAATGAAAGTCAAACACATTCAAACAAAGCTCAAATACATTCTACAAAGCAAATTGAAACAAATGAAAGTCAATCAAACAAAGTTATTTGAGTCAAGTGAAAGTCAAATACATTCTACAAAGCTAATTGAATCAAATGAAAGTCAAACACATTCAAACAAAGCTATTTGAATCAAATGAAATTTAAATACGTTCTACAAAGCTAATTGTATCAAATGAAAGTCAAACGCAATCAAATAAAGCTATTTGAGTCAAATGAAAGTCAAACACATTCAAACAAAGTTGTTTAAATTAAATGAAAGTGAAATGTATTCTACAATGCAATTGAATCAAATGAAAGTTAAACGCATTCAAACAAAGCTATTTGAATCAAATGAGAGTCAAATACATTCTACAAAGCTAATTGAATCAAATGAAAGTCAAACACATTCAAACAAAGCTAATTGAATCAAATGAAAGTCAAATACATTCTACAAAGCTAATTGAATCAAATGAAAGTCAAACACATTCAAACAAAGCTATTTGAATAAAATGAAAGTCAAACACATTCAAACAAAGCTATTTGAATCAAATGACAAATACATCCAAACAAGCTAATTAAATCAAATAAAAGTCAATACATTCTACAAAGCTAATTGAATTAAATTAAAGTCAAACACATTCAAACAATTGAATCAAATGAAAGTCAAACACATTCAAACTTTGAATCAAATGAAAGTCAAATACATTCTACAAAGCTAATTGAATCAAATGAAAGTCAAACACATTCAAATAAAGCTATTTAAATCAAATGAAAGTCAAATACATTCTACAAAGCTAATTGAATCAAATGAAAGTCAAACACATTCAAACAAAGCTATTTGAATCAAATGAGAGTCAAATAAATTCAAACAAAGCTAATTAAATCAAATAAAAGTAAATACATGCTACAAAGCTAATTGAATCAAATGAAAGTCAAACATTCAAACAAATCTATTTAAATTAAATGAATGTCAAATACATTCTACAAAGCTAATTGAATCAAATGAAAGTCAAACACATTCAAACAAAGCTATTTGAAGAAAATGAAAGTCAAATACATTCTACAAAGCAAATTGAAACAAATGAAAGTCAAACACAGTCAAACAAAGTTATTTGAGTCAAGTGAAAGTCAAATACATTCTACAAAGCTAATTGAATCAAATGAAAGTCAAACACATTCAAACAAAGCTATTTGAATCAAATGAAATTTAAATACGTTCTACAAAGCTAATTGTATCAAATGAAAGTCAAACGCAATCAAATAAAGCTATTTGAGTCAAATGAAAGTCAAACACATTCAAACAAAGTTGTTTAAATTAAATGAAAGTGAAATGTATTCTACAATGCAATTGAATCAAATGAAAGTTAAACGCATTCAAACAAAGCTATTTGAATCAAATGAGAGTCAAATACATTCTACAAAGCTAATTGAATCAAATGAAAGTCAAACACATTCAAACAAAGCTATTTGAATCAAATGAAAGTCAAATACATTCTACAAAGCTAATTGAATCAAATGAAAGTCAAACACATTCAAACAAAGCTATTGAATAAAATGAAAGTCAAACACATTCAAACAAAGCTATTTGAATCAAATGATCAAACAAAACAAAGCTAATTAAATCAAATAAAAGTCTAATACATTCTACAAAGCTAATTGAATTAAATTAAAGTCAAACACATTCAAAAAAGCAAATTGAATCAAATGAAAGTCAGATTTGAATCAAATGAAAGTCAATACATTCTACAAAGCTAATTGAATCAAATGAAAGTCAAACACATTCAAATAAAGCTATTGAAAGTCAAAGCTAATTGAATCAAATGAAAGTCAAACACATTCAAACAAGCTATTTGAATCAAATGAGAGTCAAATAAATTCAAACAAAGCTAATTAAATCAAATAAAAGTAAAATACATGCTACAAAGCTAATTGAATCAAATGAAAGTCAAACACATTCAAACAAATCTATTAAATCAAATGAATGTCAAATACATTCTACAAAGCTAATTGAACCAAATGAAAGTCAAACACATTCAAACAAAGCTATTTGAAGAAAATGAAAGTCAAATACATTCTACAAAGCAAATTGAAACAATGAAAGTCAAACACAGTCAAACAAAGTTATTTGAGTCAAGTGAAAGTCAAATACATTCTACAAAGCTAATTGAATCAAATGAAAGTCAAACACATTCAAACAAAGCTATTTGAATCAAATGAAATTTAAATACGTTCTACAAAGCTAATTGTATCAAATGAAAGTCAAACGCAATCAAATAAAATTTGAGTCAAATGAAAGTCAAAACATTCAAACAAAGTTGTTTAAATTAAATGAAAGTGAAATGTATTCTACAATGCTAATTGAATCAAATGAAAGTTAAACGCATTCAAACAAAGCTATTTGAATCAAATGAGAGTCAAATACATTCTACAAAGCTAATTGAATCAAATGAAAGTCAACACATTCAAACAAAGCTAATTGAATCAAATGAAAGTCAAATACATTCAACAAAGCTAATTGAATCAAATGAAAGTCAGTCAAATGAAAGTCAAACACATTCAAACAAAGCTATTTGAAAAAGAAAGTCAAATACATTCTACAAAGCAAATTGAAACAAATGAAAGTCAAACACATCAAACAAAGTTATTTGAGTCAAGTGAAAGTCAAATACATTCTACAAAGCTAATTGAATCAATGAAAGTCAAACACATTCAAACAAAGCTATTTGAATCAAATGAAATTAAATACGTTCTACAAAGCTAATTGTATCAAATGAAAGTCAAACGCAATCAAATAAAGCTATTTGAGTCAAATGAAAGTCAAACACATTCAAACAAAGTTGTTTAAATTAAATGAAAGTGAAATGTATTCTACAATGCTAATTGAATCAAATGAAAGTTAAACGCATTCAAACAAAGCTATTTGAATCAAATGAGAGTCAAATACATTCTACAAAGCTAATTGAATCAAATGAAAGTCAAACACATTCAAACAAAGCTAATTGAATCAAATGAAAGTCAAAACATTCAAACAAAGCTAATTGAATCAAATGAAAGTCAAACACATTCAAACAAAGCTATTTGAATAAATGAAAGTCAAATACATTCTACAAAGCAAATTGAAACAAATGAAAGTCAAACACATCAAACAAAGTTATTTGAGTCAAGTGAAAGTCAAATACATTCTAACAAAGCTAATTGAATCAAATGAAAGTCAAACACATTCAAACAAAGCTAATTTGAATCAAATGAAATTTAAATACGTTCTACAAAGCTAATTGTATCCAAATGAAAGTCAAACGCAATCAAAATAAAGCTATTTTTGAGTCAAATGAAAGTCAAACACATTCAAACAAAGTTGTTTAAATTAAATGAAAGTGAAATGTATTCTACAATGCTATTGAATCAAATGAAAGTTAAACGCATTCAAACAAAGCTATTTGAATCAAATGAGAGTCAAATACATTCTACAAAGCTAATTGAATCAAATGAAAGTCAAACACATTCAAACAAAGCTAATTGAATCAAATGAAAGTCAAATACATTCTACAAAGCTAATTGAATCAAATGAAAGTCAAACACATTCAAACAAAGCTATTTGAATAAAATGAAAGTCAAACACATTCAAACAAAGCTATTTGAATCAAATGAGAGTCAAATTACATCCAAACAAAGCTAATTAAATCAAAATAAAAGTCTAATACATTCTACAAGCTAATTGAATTAAATTAAAGTCAAACACATTCAAACAAAGCAAATTGAATCAAATGAAAGTCAAACACATTCAAACTAAGATTTCGAATCAAATGAAAGTCAAATACATTCTACAAAGCTAATTGAATCAAATGAAAGTCAAACACATTCAAATAAAGCTATTTAAATCAAATGAAAGTCAAATACATTCTACAAAGCTAATTTGAATCAAATGAAAGTCAAACACATTCAAACAAAGCTATTTGAATCAAATGAGAGTCAAATAAATTCAAACAAAGCTAATTAAATCAAATAAAAGTAAAATACATGCTACAAAGCTAATTGAATCAAATGAAAGTCAAACACATTCAAACAAATCATTTAAATTAAATGAATGTCAAATACAATTCTACAAAGCTAATTGAACCAAATGAAAAGTAAACACATTCAAACAAAAGCTATTTGAAGAAAATGAAAGTCAAATACATTCTACAAAGCAAATTGAAAACAAATGAAAGTCAAAACAAGTCAAACAAAGTTATTTGAGTCAAGTGAAAGTCAAATACATTCTACAAAGCAAATTGAATCAAATGAAAGTCAAACACATTCAAACAAAGCTATTTGAATCAAATGAAATTTAAATACGTTCTACAAAGCTAATTGTATCAAATGAAAGTCAAACGCAATCAAATAAAGCTATTTGAGTCAAATGAAAGTCAAACACATTCAAACAAAGTTGTTTAAATTAAATGAAAGTGAAATGTATTCTACAATGCTAATTGAAATCAAATGAAAGTTAAACGCATTCAAACAAAGCTATTTGAATCAAATGAGAGTCAAATACATTCTAACAAAGCTAATTGAATCAAATGAAAGTCAAACACATTCAAACAAAGCTAATTGAATCAAATGAAAGTCAAATACATTCAACAAAGCTAATTGAATCAAATGAAAGTCAAACACATTCAACAAAGCTAATTGAATCAAATGAAAGTCAAACACATTCAAACAAAGCTATTTGAATAAAATGAAAGTCAAATACATTCTACAAAGCAAATTGAAACAAATGAAAGTCAAACACAGTCAAACAAAGTTATTTGAGTCAAGTGAAAGTCAAATACATTCTACAAAGCTAATTGAATCAAATGAAAGTCAAACACATTCAAACAAAGCTATTTGAATCAAATGAAATTAAAATACGTTCTACAAAGCTAATTGTATCAAATGAAAGTCAAACGCAATCAAATAAAGCTATTTGAGTCAAATGAAAGTCAAACACATTCAAACAAAGTTGTTTAAATTAAATGAAAGTGAAATGTATTCTACAATGCTAATTGAATCAAATGAAAGTTAAACGCATTCAAACAAAGCTATTTGAATCAAATGAGAGTCAAATACATTCTACAAAGCTAATTGAATCAAATGAAAGTCAAACACATTCAAACAAAGCTAATTGAATCAAATGAAAGTCAAATACATTCAACAAAGCTAATTGAATCAAATGAAAGTCAAACACATTCAAACAAAGCTATTTGAATAAAATGAAAGTCAAATACATTCTACAAAGCAAATTGAAACAAATGAAAGTCAAACACAGTCAAACAAAGTTATTTGAGTCAAGTGAAAGTCAAATACATTCTACAAAGCTAATTGAATCAAATGAAAGTCAAACACATTCAAACAAAGCTATTTGAATCGAATGAAATTTAAATACGTTCTACAAAGCTAATTGTATCAAATGAAAGTCAAACGCAATCAAATAAAGCTATTTGAGTCAAATGAAAGTCAAACACATTCAAACAAAGTTGTTTAAATTAAATGAAAGTGAAATGTATTCTACAATGCCAATTGAATCAAATGAAAGTTAAACGCATTCAAACAAAGCTATTTGAATCAAATGAGAGTCAAATACATTCTACAAAGCTAATTGAATCAAATGAAAGTCAAACACATTCAAACAAAGCTAATTGAATCAAATGAAAGTCAAATACATTCTACAAAGCTAATTGAATCAAATGAAAGTCAAACACATTCAAACAAAGCTATTGAATAAAATGAAAGTCAAACACATTCAAAAAAAGCTATTTGAATCAAATGAGAGTCAAATACATCCAAACAAAGCTAATTAAATCAAATAAAAGTCTAATACATTCTACAAAGCTAATTGAATTAAATTAAAGTCAAACACATTCAAACAAAGCAAATTGAATCAAATGAAAGTCAAACACATTCAAACTAAGATTTCGAATCAAATGAAAGTCAAATACATTCTACAAAGCTAATTGAATCAGATGAAAGTCAAACACATTCAAATAAAGCTATTTAAATCAAATGAAAGTCAAATACATTCTACAAAGCTAATTGAATCAAATGAAAGTCAAACACATTCAAACAAAGCTATTTGAATCAAATGAGAGTCAAATAAATTCAAACAAAGCTAATTAAATCAAATAAAAGTAAAATACATGCTACAAAGCTAATTGAATCAAATGAAAGTCAAACACATTCAAACAAATCTATTTAAATTAAATGAATGTCAAATACATTCTACAAAGCTAATTGAACCAAATGAAAGTCAAACACATTCAAACAAAGCTATTTGAAGAAAATGAAAGTCAAATACTTCCCACAAAGCAAATTGAAAACAAATGAAAGTCAAACACAGTCAAACAAAGTTATTTGAGTCAAGTGAAAGTCAAATACATTCTACAAAGCTAATTGAATCAAATGAAAGTCAAACACATTCAAACAAAGCTATTTGAATCAAATGAAATTTAAATACGTTCTACAAAGCTAATTGTATCAAATGAAAGTCAAACGCAATCAAATAAAGCTATTTGAGTCAAATGAAAGTCAAACACATTCAAACAAAGTTGTTTAAATTAAATGAAAGTGAAATGTATTCTACAATGCTAATTGAATCAAATGAAAGTTTAACGCGTTCAAACAAAGCTATTTGAATCAAATGAGAGTCAAATACATTCAACAAAGCTAATTGAATCAAATGAAAGTCAAAACACATTCAAACAAAGCTAATTGAATCAAATGAAAGTCAAATACATTCAACAAAGCTAATTGAATCAAATGAAAGTCAAACACATTCAAACAAAGCTAATTGAATCAAATGAAAGTCAAACACATTCAAACAAAGCTATTTGAAGAAAATGAAAGTCAAATACATTCTACAAAGCAAATTGAAACAAATGAAAGTCAAACACAGTCAAACAAAGTTATTTGAGTCAAGTGAAAGTCAAATACATTCTACAAAGCTAATTGAATCAAATGAAAGTCAAACACATTCAAACAAAGCTATTTGAATCAAATGAAATTTAAATACGTTCTACAAAGCTAATTGTATCAAATGAAAGTCAAACGCAATCAAATAAAGCTATTTGAGTCAAATGAAAGTCAAACACATTCAAACAAAGTTGTTTAAATTAAATGAAAGTGAAATGTATTCTACAATGCTAATTGAATCAAATGAAAGTTTAACGCGTTCAAACAAAGCTATTTGAATCAAATGAGAGTCAAATACATTCAACAAAGCTAATTGAATCAAATGAAAGTCAAACACATTCAAACAAAGCTAATTGAATCAAATGAAAGTCAAATACATTCAACAAAGCTAATTGAATCAAATGAAAGTCAAACACATTCAAACAAAGCTAATTGAATCAAATGAAAGTCAAACACATTCAAACAAAGCTATTTGAAGAAAATGAAAGTCAAATACATTCTACAAAGCAAATTGAAACAAATGAAAGTCAAACACAGTCAAACAAAGTTATTTGAGTCAAGTGAAAGTCAAATACATTCTACAAAGCTAATTGAATCAAATGAAAGTCAAACACATTCAAACAAAGCTATTTGAATCAAATGAAATTTAAATACGTACTACAAAGCTAATTGTATCAAATGAAAGTCAAACGCAATCAAATAAAGCTATTTGAGTCAAATGAAAGTCAAACACATTCAAACAAAGTTGTTTAAATTAAATGAAAGTGAAATGTATTCTACAATGCTAATTGAATCAAATGAAAGTTTAACGCGTTCAAACAAAGCTATTTGAATCAAATGAGAGTCAAATACATTCAACAAAGCTAATTGAATCAAATGAAAGTCAAACACATTCAAACAAAGCTAATTGAATCAAATGAAAGTCAAATACATTCAACAAAGCTAATTGAATCAAATGAAAGTCAAACACATTCAAACAAAGCTAATTGAATCAAATGAAAGTCAAACACATTCAAACAAAGCTATTTGAAGAAAATGAAAGTCAAATACATTCTACAAAGCAAATTGAAACAAATGAAAGTCAAACACAGTCAAACAAAGTTATTTGAGTCAAGTGAAAGTCAAATACATTCTACAAAGCTAATTGAATCAAATGAAAGTCAAACACATTCAAACAAAGCTATTTGAATCAAATGAAATTTAAATACGTACTACAAAGCTAATTGTATCAAATGAAAGTCAAACGCAATCAAATAAAGCTATTTGAGTCAAATGAAAGTCAAACACATTCAAACAAAGTTGTTTAAATTAAATGAAAGTGAAATGTATTCTACAATGCCAATTGAATCAAATGAAAGTTAAACGCATTCAAACAAAGCTATTTGAATCAAATGAGAGTCAAATACATTATACAAAGCTAATTGAATCAAATGAAAGTCAAACACATTCAAACAAAGCTAATTGAATCAAATGAAAGTCAAATACATTCTACAAAGCTAATTGAATCAAATGAAAGTCAAACACATTCAAACAAAGCTATTTGAATAAAATGAAAGTCAAACACATTCAAACAAAGCTATTTGAATCAAATGAGAGTCAAATACATCCAAACAAAGCTAATTAAATCAAATAAAAGTCTAATACATTCTACAAAGCTAATTGAATTAAATTAAAGTCAAACACATTCAAACAAAGCAAATTGAATCAAATGAAAGTCAAACACATTCAAACTAAGATTTCGAATCAAATGAAAGTCAAATACATTCTACAAAGCTAATTGAATCAAATGAAAGTCAAACACATTCAAATAAAGCTATTTAAATCAAATGAAAGTCAAATACATTCTACAAAGCTAATTGAATCAAATGAAAGTCAATCACATTCAAACAAAGCTATTTGAATCAAATGAGAGTCAAATAAATTCAAACAAAGCTAATTAAATCAAATAAAAGTAAAATACATGCTACAAAGCTAATTGAATCAAATGAAAGTCAAACACATTCAAACAAATCTATTTAAATTAAATGAATGTCAAATACATTCTACAAAGCTAATTGAACCAAATGAAAGTCAAACACATTCAAACAAAGCTATTTGAAGAAAATGAAAGTCAAATACATTCTACAAAGCAAATTGAAACAAATGAAAGTCAAACACAGTCAAACAAAGTTATTTGAGTTAAGTGAAAGTCAAATACATTCTACAAAGCTAATTGAATCAAATGAAAGTCAAACACATTCAAACAAAGCTGTTTGAATCAAATGAAATTTAAATACGTTCTACAAAGCTAATTGTATCAAATGAAAGTCAAACGCAATCAAATAAAGCTATTTGAGTCAAATGAAAGTCAAACACATTCAAACAAAGTTGTTTAAATTAAATGAAAGTGAAATGTATTCTACAATGCTAATTGAATCAAATGAAAGTTAAACGCATTCAAACAAAGCTATTTGAATCAAATGAGAGTCAAATACATTATACAAAGCTAATTGAATCAAATGAAAGTCAAACACATTCAAATAAAGCTCATTGAATCAAATGAAAGTCAAATACATTCAACAAAGCTAATTGAATCAAATGACAGTCAAACACATTCAAACAAAGCTAATTGAATCAAATGAAAGTCAAACACATTCAAACAAAGCTATTTGAAGAAAATGATAGTCAAATACATTCTACAAAGCAAATTGAAACAAATGAAAGTCAAACACAGTCAAACAAAGTTATTTGAGTCAAGTGAAAGTCAAATACATTCTACAAAGCTAATTGAATCAAATGAAAGTCAAACACTTTCAAACAAAGCTATTTGAATCAAATGAAATTTAAATACGTTCTACAAAGCTAATTGTATCAAATGAATGTCAAACACAATCAAATAAAAGCTATTTGAGTCAAATGAAAGTCAAACACATTCAAACAAAGTTGTTTAAATTAAATGAAAGTGAAATGTATTCTACAATGCCAATTGAATCAAATGAAAGTTAAACGCATTCAAACAAAGCTATTTGAATCAAATGAGAGTCAAATACATTCTACAAAGCTAATTGAATCAAATGAAAGTCAAAACACATTCAAACAAAGCTAATTAAATCAAATGAAAGTCAAATACATTCAACAAAGCTAATTGAATCAAATGAAAGTCAAACACATTCAAACAAAGCTATTTGAATAAAATGAAAGTCAAATACATTCTACAAAGCAAATTGAAACAAATGAAAGACAAACACAGTCAAACAAAGTTATTTGAGTCAAGTGAAAGTCAAATACATTCTACAAAGCTAATTGAATCAAATGAAAGTCAAACACATTCAAACAAAGCTATTTGAATCAAATGAAATTTAAATATGTTCTACAAAGCTAATTGTATCAAATGAAAGTCAAACGCAATCAAATAAAGCTATTTGAGTCAAATGAAAGTCAAACACATTCAAACAAAGTTGTTTAAATTAAATGAAAGTGAAATGTATTCTACAATGCTAATTGAATCAAATGAAAGTTAAACGCATTCAAGCAAAGCTATTTGAATCAAATTAGAGTCAAATACATTCTACAAAGCTAATTGAATCAAATGAAAGTCAAACACATTCAAACAAAGCTAATTGAATCAAATGAAAGTCAAATACATTCAACAAAGCTAATTGAATCAAATGAAAGTCAAACACATTCAAACAAAGCTATTTGAATAAAATGAAAGTCAAATACATTCTACAAAGCAAATTGAAACAAATGAAAGTCAAACACAGTCAAACAAAGTTATTTGAGTCAAGTGAAAGTCAAATACATTCTACAAAGCTAATTGAATCAAATGAAAGTCAAACACATTCAAACAAAGCTATTTGAATCAAATGAAATTTAAATACGTTCTACAAAGCTAATTGTATCAAATGAAAGTCAAACGCAATCAAATAAAGCTATTTGAGTCAAATGAAAGTCAAACACATTCAAACAAAGTTGTTTAAATTAAATGAAAGTGAAATGTATTCTACAATGCCAATTGAATCAAATGAAAGTTAAACGCAATCAAACAAAGCTATTTGAATCAAATGAGAGTCAAATACATTCTACAAAGCTAATTGAATCAAATGAAAGTCAAACACATTCAAACAAAGCTAATTGAATCAAATGAAAGTCAAATACATTCTACAAAGCTAATTGAATCAAATGAAAGTCAAACACATTCAAACAAAGCTATTTGAATAAAATGAAAGTCAAACACATTCAAACAAAGCTATTTGAATCAAATGAGAGTCAAATACATCCAAACAAAAGCTAATTAAATCAAATAAAAGTCTAATACATTCTACAAAGCTAATTGAATTAAATTAAAGTCAAACACATTCAAACAAAGCAAATTGAATCAAATGAAAGTCAAACACATTCAAACTAAGATTTCGAATCAAATGAAAGTCAAATACATTCTACAAAGCTAATTGAATCAAATGAAAGTCAAACACATTCAAATAAAGCTATTTAAATCAAATGAAAGTCAAATACATTCTACAAAGCTAATTGAATCAAATGAAAGTCAAACACATTCAAACAAAGCTATTTGAATCAAATGAGAGTCAAATAAATTCAAACAAAGCTAATTAAATCAAATAAAAGTAAAATACATGCTACAAAGCTAATTGAATCAAATGAAAGTCAAACACATTCAAACAAATCTATTTAAATTAAATGAATGTCAAATACATTCTACAAAGCTAATTAAACCAAATGAAAGTCAAACACATTCAAACAAAGCTATTTGAAGAAAATGAAAGTCAAATACATTCTACAAAGCAAATTGAAACAAATGAAAGTCAAACACAGTCAAACAAAGTTATTTGAGTCAAGTGAAAGTCAAATACATTTTACAAAGCTAATTGAATCAAATGAAAGTCAAACACATTCAAACAAAGCTATTTGAATCAAATGAAATTTAAATACGTTCTACAAAGCTAATTGTATCAAATGAAAGTCAAACGCAATCAAATAAAGCTATTTGAGTCAAATGAAAGTCAAACACATTCAAACAAAGTTGTTAAAATTAAATGAAAGTGAAATGTATTCTACAATGCTAATTGAATCAAATGAAAGTTAAACGCATTCAAACAAAGCTATTTGAATCAAATGAGAGTCAAATACATTCTACAAAGCTAATTGAATCAAATGAAAGTCAAACACATTCAAACAAAGCTAATTGAATCAAATGAAAGTCAAATACATTCAACAAAGCTAATTGAATCAAATGAAAGTCAAACACATTCAAACAAAGCTAATTGAATCAAATGAAAGTCAAACACATTCAAACAAAGCTATTTGAAGAAAATGAAAGTCAAATACATTCTACAAAGCAAATTGAAACAAATGAAAGTCAAACACAGTCAAACAAAGTTATTTGAGTCAAGTGAAAGTCAAATACATTCTACAAAGCTAATTGAATCAAATGAAAGTCAAACACATTCAAACAAAGCTATTTGAATCAAATGAAATTTAAATACGTTCTACAAAGCTAATTGTATCAAATGAAAGTCAAACGCAATCAAATAAAGCTATTTGAGTCAAATGAAAGTCAAACACATTCAAACAAAGTTGTTTAAATTAAATGAAAGTGAAATGTATTCTACAATGCCAATTGAATCAAATGAAAGTTAAACGCATTCAAACAAAGCTATTTGAATCAAATGAGAGTCAAATACATTATACAAAGCTAATTGAATCAAATGAAAGTCAAACACATTCAAACAAAGCTAATTGAATCAAATGAAAGTCAAATACATTCTACAAAGCTAATTGAATCAAATGAAAGTCAAACACATTCAAACAAAGCTATTTGAATAAAATGAAAGTCAAACACATTCAAACAAAGCTATTTGAATCAAATGAGAGTCAATACATCCAAACAAAGCTAATTAAATCAAATAAAAGTCTAATACATTCTACAAAGCTAATTGAATTAAATTAAAGTCAAACACATTCAAACAAAGCAAATTGAATCAAATGAAAGTCAAACACATTCAAACTAAGATTTCGAATCAAATGAAAGTCAAATACATTCTACAAAGCTAATTGAATCAAATGAAAGTCAAACACATTCAAATAAAGCTATTTAAATCAAATGAAAGTCAAATACATTCTACAAAGCTAATTGAATCAAATGAAAGTCAATCACATTCAAACAAAGCTATTTGAATCAAATGAGAGTCAAATAAATTCAAACAAAGCTAATTAAATCAAATAAAAGTAAAATACATGCTACAAAGCTAATTGAATCAAATGAAAGTCAAACACATTCAAACAAATCTATTTAAATTAAATGAATGTCAAATACATTCTACAAAGCTAATTGAACCAAATGAAAGTCAAACACATTCAAACAAAGCTATTTGAAGAAAATGAAAGTCAAATACATTCTACAAAGCAAATTGAAACAAATGAAAGTCAAACACAGTCAAACAAAGTTATTTGAGTTAAGTGAAAGTCAAATACATTCTACAAAGCTAATTGAATCAAATGAAAGTCAAACACATTCAAACAAAGCTATTTGAATCAAATGAAATTTAAATACGTTCTACAAAGCTAATTGTATCAAATGAAAGTCAAACGCAATCAAATAAAGCTATTTGAGTCAAATGAAAGTCAAACACATTCAAACAAAGTTGTTTAAATTAAATGAAAGTGAAATGTATTCTACAATGCTAATTGAATCAAATGAAAGTTAAACGCATTCAAACAAAGCTATTTGAATCAAATGAGAGTCAAATACATTATACAAAGCTAATTGAATCAAATGAAAGTCAAAACACATTCAAATAAAGCTAATTGAATCAAATGAAAGTCAAATACATTCAACAAAGCTAATTGAATCAAATGACAGTCAAACACATTCAAACAAAGCTAATTGAATCAAATGAAAGTCAAACACATTCAAACAAAGCTATTTGAAGAAAATGATAGTCAAATACATTCTACAAAGCAAATTGAAACAAATGAAAGTCAAACACAGTCAAACAAAGTTATTTGAGTCAAGTGAAAGTCAAATACATTCTACAAAGCTAATTGAATCAAATGAAAGTCAAACACATTCAAACAAAGCTATTTGAATCAAATGAAATTTAAATACGTTCTACAAAGCTAATTGTATCAAATGAATGTCAAACACAATCAAATAAAGCTATTTGAGTCAAATGAAAGTCAAACACATTCAAACAAAGTTGTTTAAATTAAATGAAAGTGAAATGTATTCTACAATGCCAATTGAATCAAATGAAAGTTAAACGCATTCAAACAAAGCTATTTGAATCAAATGAGAGTCAAATACATTCTACAAAGCTAATTGAATCAAATGAAAGTCAAACACATTCAAACAAAGCTAATTAAATCAAATGAAAGTCAAATACATTCAACAAAGCTAATTGAATCAAATGAAAGTCAAACACATTCAAAACAAAGCTATTTGAATAAAATGAAAGTCAAATACATTCTACAAAGCAAATTGAAACAAATGAAAGACAAACACAGTCAAACAAAGTTATTTGAGTCAAGTGAAAGTCAAATACATTCTACAAAGCTAATTGAATCAAATGAAAGTCAAACACATTCAAACAAAGCTATTTGAATCAAATGAAATTTAAATATGTTCTACAAAGCTAATTGTATCAAATGAAAGTCAAACGCAATCAAATAAAGCTATTTGAGTCAAATGAAAGTCAAACACATTCAAACAAAGTTGTTTAAATTAAATGAAAGTGAAATGTATTCTACAATGCTAATTGAATCAAATGAAAGTTAAACGCATTCAAAGCAAAGCTATTTGAATCAAATTAGAGTCAAATACATTCTACAAAGCTAATTGAATCAAATGAAAGTCAAACACATTCAAACAAAGCTAATTGAATCAAATGAAAGTCAAATACATTCAACAAAGCTAATTGAATCAAATGAAAGTCAAACACATTCAAACAAAGCTATTTGAATAAAATGAAAGTCAAATACATTCTACAAAGCAAATTGAAACAAATGAAAGTCAAACACAGTCAAACAAAGTTATTTGAGTCAAGTGAAAGTCAAATACATTCTACAAAGCTAATTGAATCAAATGAAAGTCAAACACATTCAAACAAAGCTATTTGAATCAAATGAAATTTAAATACGTTCTACAAAGCTAATTGTATCAAATGAAAGTCAAACGCAATCAAATAAAGCTATTTGAGTCAAATGAAAGTCAAACACATTCAAACAAAGTTGTTTAAATTAAATGAAAGTGAAATGTATTCTACAATGCCAATTGAATCAAATGAAAGTTAAACGCATTCAAACAAAGCTATTTGAATCAAATGAGAGTCAAATACATTCTACAAAGCTAATTGAATCAAATGAAAGTCAAACACATTCAAACAAAGCTAATTGAATCAAATGAAAGTCAAATACATTCTACAAAGCTAATTGAATCAAATGAAAGTCAAACACATTCAAACAAAGCTATTTGAATAAAATGAAAGTCAAACACATTCAAACAAAGCTATTTGAATCAAATGAGAGTCAAATACATCCAAACAAAGCTAATTAAATCAAATAAAAGTCTAATACATTCTACAAAGCTAATTGAATTAAATTAAAGTCAAACACATTCAAACAAAGCAAATTGAATCAAATGAAAGTCAAACACATTCAAACTAAGATTTCGAATCAAATGAAAGTCAAATACATTCTACAAAGCTAATTGAATCAAATGAAAGTCAAACACATTCAAATAAAGCTATTTAAATCAAATGAAAGTCAAATACATTCTACAAAGCTAATTGAATCAAATGAAAGTCAAACACATTCAAACAAAGCTATTTGAATCAAATGAGAGTCAAATAAATTCAAACAAAGCTAATTAAATCAAATAAAAGTAAAATACATGCTACAAAGCTAATTGAATCAAATGAAAGTCAAACACATTCAAACAAATCTATTTAAATTAAATGAATGTCAAATACATTCTACAAAGCTAATTGAACCAAATGAAAGTCAAACACATTCAAACAAAGCTATTTGAAGAAAATGAAAGTCAAATACATTCTACAAAGCAAATTGAAACAAATGAAAGTCAAACACAGTCAAACAAAGTTATTTGAGTCAAGTGAAAGTCAAATACATTCTACAAAGCTAATTGAATCAAATGAAAGTCAAACACATTCAAACAAAGCTATTTGAATCAAATGAAATTTAAATACGTTCTACAAAGCTAATTGTATCAAATGAAAGTCAAACGCAATCAAATAAAGCTATTTGAGTCAAATGAAAGTCAAACACATTCAAACAAAGTTGTTTAAATTAAATGAAAGTGAAATGTATTCTACAATGCTAATTGAATCAAATGAAAGTTAAACGCATTCAAACAAAGCTATTTGAATCAAATGAG
The DNA here is from genome assembly GCF_001683475.1 of Chenopodium quinoa. Lineage (NCBI taxonomy): Eukaryota > Viridiplantae > Streptophyta > Magnoliopsida > Caryophyllales > Amaranthaceae > Chenopodium > Chenopodium quinoa. Next base: position 23,359 of record NW_018743947.1, on the reverse strand, counting down.
AGTCAAATACATTCTACAAAGCTAATTGAATCAAATGAAAGTCAAACACATTCAAACAAAGCTAATTGAATCAAATGAAAGTCAAATACATTCAACAAAGCTAATTGAATCAAATGAAAGTCAAACACATTCAAACAAAGCTAATTGAATCAAATGAAAGTCAAACACATTCAAACAAAGCTATTTGAAAAAATGAAAGTCAAATACATTCTACAAAGCAAATTGAAACAAATGAAAGTCAAACACAGTCAAACAAAGTTATTTGAGTCAAGTGAAAGTCAAATACATTCTACAAAGCTAATTGAATCAAATGAAAGTCAAACACATTCAAACAAAGCTATTTGAATCAAATGAAATTTAAATACGTTCTACAAAGCTAATTGTATCAAATGAAAGTCAAACGCAATCAAATAAAGCTATTTGAGTCAAATGAAAGTCAAACACATTCAAACAAAGTTGTTTAAATTAAATGAAAGTGAAATGTATTCTACAATGCCAATTGAATCAAATGAAAGTTAAACGCATTCAAACAAAGCTATTTGAATCAAATGAGAGTCAAATACATTCTACAAAGCTAATTGAATCAAATGAAAGTCAAACACATTCAAACAAAGCTAATTGAATCAAATGAAAGTCAAATACATTCTACAAAGCTAATTGAATCAAATGAAAGTCAAACACATTCAAACAAAGCTATTTGAATAAAATGAAAGTCAAACACATTCAAACAAAGCTATTTGAATCAAATGAGAGTCAAATACATCCAAACAAAGCTAATTAAATCAAATAAAAGTCTAATACATTCTACAAAGCTAATTGAATTAAATTAAAGTCAAACACATTCAAACAAAGCAAATTGAATCAAATGAAAGTCAAACACATTCAAACTAAGATTTCGAATCAAATGAAAGTCAAATACATTCTACAAAGCTAATTGAATCAAATGAAAGTCAAACACATTCAAATAAAGCTATTTAAATCAAATGAAAGTCAAATACATTCTACAAAGCTAATTGAATCAAATGAAAGTCAAACACATTCAAACAAAGCTATTTGAATCAAATGAGAGTCAAATAAATTCAAACAAAGCTAATTAAATCAAATAAAAGTAAAATACATGCTACAAAGCTAATTGAATCAAATGAAAGTCAAACACATTCAAACAAATCTATTTAAATTAAATGAATGTCAAATACATTCTACAAAGCTAATTGAACCAAATGAAAGTCAAACACATTCAAACAAAGCTATTTGAAGAAAATGAAAGTCAAATACATTCTACAAAGCAAATTGAAACAAATGAAAGTCAAACACAGTCAAACAAAGTTATTTGAGTCAAGTGAAAGTCAAATACATTCTACAAAGCTAATTGAATCAAATGAAAGTCAAACACATTCAAACAAAGCTATTTGAATCAAATGAAATTTAAATACGTTCTACAAAGCTAATTGTATCAAATGAAAGTCAAACGCAATCAAATAAAGCTATTTGAGTCAAATGAAAGTCAAACACATTCAAACAAAGTTGTTTAAATTAAATGAAAGTGAAATGTATTCTACAATGCTAATTGAATCAAATGAAAGTTAAACGCATTCAAACAAAGCTATTTGAATCAAATGAGAGTCAAATACATTCTACAAAGCTAATTGAATCAAATGAAAGTCAAACACATTCAAACAAAGCTAATTGAATCAAATGAAAGTCAAATACATTCAACAAAGCTAATTGAATCAAATGAAAGTCAAACACATTCAAACAAAGCTAATTGAATCAAATGAAAGTCAAACACATTCAAACAAAGCTATTTGAATAAAATGAAAGTCAAATACATTCTACAAAGCAAATTGAAACAAATGAAAGTCAAACACAGTCAAACAAAGTTATTTGAGTCAAGTGAAAGTCAAATACATTCTACAAAGCTAATTGAATCAAATGAAAGTCAAACACATTCAAACAAAGCTATTTGAATCAAATGAAATTAAATACGTTCTACAAAGCTAATTGTATCAAATGAAAGTCAAACGCAATCAAATAAAGCTATTTGAGTCAAATGAAAGTCAAACACATTCAAACAAAGTTGTTTAAATTAAATGAAAGTGAAATGTATTCTACAATGCTAATTGAATCAAATGAAAGTTAAACGCATTCAAACAAAGCTATTTGAATCAAATGAGAGTCAAATACATTCTACAAAGCTAATTGAATCAAATGAAAGTCAAACACATTCAAACAAAGCTAATTGAATCAAATGAAAGTCAAATACATTCAACAAAGCTAATTGAATCAAATGAAAGTCAAACACATTCAAACAAAGCTATTTGAGTAAAATGAAAGTCAAATACATTCTACAAAGCAAATTGAAACAAATGAAAGTCAAACACAGTCAAACAAAGTTATTTGAGTCAAGTGAAAGTCAAATACATTCTACAAAGCTAATTGAATCAAATGAAAGTCAAACACATTCAAACAAAGCTATTTGAATCAAATGAAATTTAAATACGTTCTACAAAGCTAATTGTATCAAATGAAAGTCAAACGCAATCAAATAAAGCTATTTGAGTCAAATGAAAGTCAAACACATTCAAACAAAGTTGTTTAAATTAAATGAAAGTGAAATGTATTCTACAATGCTAATTGAATCAAATGAAAGTTAAACGCATTCAAACAAAGCTATTTGAATCAAATGAGAGTCAAATACATTCTAAAAAGCTAATTGAATCAAATGAAAGTCAAACACATTCAAACAAAGCTAATTGAATCAAATGAAAGTCAAATACATTCAACAAAGCTAATTGAATCAAATGAAAGTCAAAACACATTCAAACAAAGCTATTTGAATAAAATGAAAGTTAAATACATTCTACAAAGCAAATTGAAACAAATGAAAGTCAAACACAGTCAAACAAAGTTATTTGAGTCAAGTGAAAGTCAAATACATTCTACAAAGCTAATTGAATCAAATGAAAGTCAAACACATTCAAACAAAGCTATTTGAATCAAATGAAATTTAAATACGTTCTACAAAGCTAATTGTATCAAATGAAAGTCAAACGCAATCAAATAAAGCTATTTGAGTCAAATGAAAGTCAAACACATTCAAACAAAGTTGTTTAAATTAAATGAAAGTGAAATGTATTCTACAATGCCAATTGAATCAAATGAAAGTTAAACGCATTCAAACAAAGCTATTTGAATCAAATGAGAGTCAAATACATTCTACAAAGCTAATTGAATCAAATGAAAGTCAAACACATTCAAACAAAGCTAATTGAATCAAATGAAAGTCAAATACATTCTACAAAGCTAATTGAATCAAATGAAAGTCAAACACATTCAAACAAAGCTATTTGAATAAAATGAAAGTCAAACACATTCAAAAAAGCTATTTGAATCAAATGAGAGTCAAATACATCCAAACAAAACTAGTTAAATCAAATAAAAGTCTAATACATTCTACAAAGCTAATTGAATTAAATTAAAGTCAAACACATTCAAACAAAGCAAATTGAATCAAATGAAAGTCAAACACATTCAAACTAAGATTTCGAATCAAATGAAAGTCAAATACATTCTACAAAGCTAATTGAATCAAATGAAAGTCAAACACATTCAAATAAAGCTATTTAAATCAAATGGAAAGTCAAATACATTCTACAAAGCTAATTGAATCAAAAGAAAGTCAAACACATTCAAACAAAGCTATTTGAATCAAATGAGAGTCAAATAAATTCAAACAAAGCTAATTAAATCAAATAAAAGTAAAATACATGCTACAAAGCTAATTGAATCAAATGAAAGTCAAACACATTCAAACAAATCTATTTAAATTAAATGAATGTCAAATACATTCTACAAAGCTAATTGAACCAAATGAAAGTCAAACACATTCAAACAAAGCTATTTGAAGAAAATGAAAGTCAAATACTTTCTACAAAGCAAATTGAAACAAATGAAAGTCAAACACAGTCAAACAAAGTTATTTGAGTCAAGTGAAAGTCAAATACATTCTACAAAGCTAATTGAATCAAATGAAAGTTAAACACATTCAAACAAAGCTATTTGAATCAAATGAAATTTAAATACGTTCTACAAAGCTAATTGTATCAAATGAAAGTCAAACGCAATCAAATAAAGCTATTTAAGTCAAATGAAAGTCAAACACATTCAAACAAAGTTGTTTAAATTAAATGAAAGTGAAATGTATTCTACAATGCTAATTGAATCAAATGAAAGTTAAACGCATTCAAACAAAGCTATTTGAATCAAATGAGAGTCAAATACATTCTACAAAGCTAATTGAATCAAATGAAAGTCAAACACATTCAAACAAAGCTAATTGAATCAAATGAAAGTCAAATACATTCAACAAAGCTAATTGAATCAAATGAAAGTCAAACACATTCAAACAAAGCTAATTGAATCAAATGAAAGTCAAACACATTCAAACAAAGCTATTTGAATAAAATGAAAGTCAAATACATTCTACAAAGCAAATTGAAACAAATGAAAGTCAAACACAGTCAAACAAAGTTATTTGAGTCAAGTGAAAGTCAAATACATTCTACAAAGCTAATTGAATCAAATGAAAGTCAAACACATTCAAACAAAGCTACTTGAATCAAATGAAATTAAATACGTTCTACAAAGCTAATTGTATCAAATGAAAGTCAAACGCAATCAAATAAAGCTATTTGAGTCAAATGAAAGTCAAACACATTCAAACAAAGTTGTTTAAATTAAATGAAAGTGAAATGTATTCTACAATGCTAATTGAATCAAATGAAAGTTAAACGCATTCAAACAAAGCTATTTGAATCAAATGAGAGTCAAATACATTCTACAAAGCTAATTGAATCAAATGAAAGTCAAACACATTCAAACAAAGCTAATTGAATCAAATGAAAGTCAAATACATTCAACAAAGCTAATTGAATCAAATGAAAGTCAAACACATTCAAACAAAGCTATTTGAGTAAAGTGAAAGTCAAATACATTCTACAAAGCAAATTGAAACAAATGAAAGTCAAACGCAGTCAAACAAAGTTATTTGAGTCAAGTGAAAGTCAAATACATTCTACAAAGCTAATTGAATCAAATGAAAGTCAAACCCATTCAAACAAAGCTATTTGAATCAAATGAAATTTAAATACGTTCTACAAAGCTAATTGTATCAAATGAAAGTCAAACGCAATCAAATAAAGCTATTTGAGTCAAATGAAAGTCAAACACATTCAAACAAAGTTGTTTAAATTAAATGAAAGTGAAATGTATTCTACAATGCCAATTGAATCAAATGAAAGTTAAACGCATTCAAACAAAGTTATTTGAATCAAATGAGAGTCAAATACATTCTACAAAGCTAATTGAATCAAATGAAAGTCAAACACATTCAAACAAAGCTAATTGAATCAAATGAAAGTCAAATACATTCTACAAAGCTAATTGAATCAAATGAAAGTCAAACACATTCAAACAAAGCTATTTGAATAAAATGAAAGTCAAACACATTCAAACAAAGCTATTTGAATCAAATGAGAGTCAAATACATCCAAACAAAGCTAATTAAATCAAATAAAAGTCTAATACATTCTACAAAGCTAATTGAATTAAATTAAAGTCAAACACATTCAAACAAAGCAAATTGAATCAAATGAAAGTCAAACACATTCAAACTAAGATTTCGAATCAAATGAAAGTCAAATACATTCTACAAAGCTAATTGAATCAAATGAAAGTCAAACACATTCAAATAAAGCTATTTAAATCAAATGAAAGTCAAATACATTCTACAAAGCTAATTGAATCAAATGAAAGTCAAACACATTCAAACAAAGCTATTTGAATCAAATGAGAGTCAAATAAATTCAAACAAAGCTAATTAAATCAAATAAAAGTAATATACATGCTACAAAGCTAATTGAATCAAATGAAAGTCAAACGCATTCAAACAAATCTATTTAAATTAAATGAATGTCAAATACATTCTACAAAGCTAATTGAACCAAATGAAAGTCAAACACATTCAAACAAAGCTATTTGAAGAAAATGAAAGTCAAATACATTCTACAAAGCAAATTGAAACAAATGAAAGTCAAACACAGTCAAACAAAGTTATTTGAGTCAAGTGAAAGTCAAATACATTCTACAAAGCTAATTGAATCAAATGAAAGTCAAACACATTCAAACAAAGCTATTTGAATCAAATGAAATTTAAATACGTTCTACAAAGCTAATTGTATCAAATGAAAGTCAAACGCAATCAAATAAAGCTATTTGAGTCAAATGAAAGTCAAACACATTCAAACAAAGTTGTTTAAATTAAATGAAAGTGAAATGTATTCTACAATGCCAATTGAATCAAATGAAAGTTAAACGCATTCAAACAAAGTTATTTGAATCAAATGAGAGTCAAATACATTCTACAAAGCTAATTGAATCAAATGAAAGTCAAACACATTCAAACAAAGCTAATTGAATCAAATGAAAGTCAAATACATTCTACAAAGCTAATTGAATCAAATGAAAGTCAAACACATTCAAACAAAGCTATTTGAATAAAATGAAAGTCAAACACATTCAAACAAAGCTATTTGAATCAAATGAGAGTCAAATACATCCAAACAAAGCTAATTAAATCAAATAAAAGTCTAATACATTCTACAAAGCTAATTGAATTAAATTAAAGTCAAACACATTCAAACAAAGCAAATTGAATCAAATGAAAGTCAAACACATTCAAACTAAGATTTCGAATCAAATGAAAGTCAAATACATTCTACAAAGCTAATTGAATCAAATGAAAGTCAAACACATTCAAATAAAGCTATTTAAATCAAATGAAAGTCAAATACATTCTACAAAGCTAATTGAATCAAATGAAAGTCAAACACATTCAAACAAAGCTATTTGAATCAAATGAGAGTCAAATAAATTCAAACAAAGCTAATTAAATCAAATAAAAGTAATATACATGCTACAAAGCTAATTGAATCAAATGAAAGTCAAACGCATTCAAACAAATCTATTTAAATTAAATGAATGTCAAATACATTCTACAAAGCTAATTGAACCAAATGAAAGTCAAACACATTCAAACAAAGCTATTTGAAGAAAATGAAAGTCAAATACATTCTACAAAGCAAATTGAAACAAATGAAAGTCAAACACAGTCAAACAAAGTTATTTGAGTCAAGTGAAAGTCAAATACATTCTACAAAGCTAATTGAATCAAATGAAAGTCAAACACATTCAAACAAAGCTATTTGAATCAAATGAAATTTAAATACGTTCTACAAAGCTAATTGTATCAAATGAAAGTCAAACGCAATCAAATAAAGTTATTTGAGTCAAATGAAATTCAAACACATTCAAACAAAGTTGTTTAAATTAAATGAAAGTGAAATGTATTCTACAATGCTAATTGAATCAAATGAAAGTTAAACGCATTCAAACAAAGCTATTTGAATCAAATGAGAGTCAAATACATTCTACAAAGCTATTTGAATCAAATGAAAGTCAAACACATTCAAACAAAGCTAATTGAATCAAATGAAAGTCAAATACATTCAACAAAGCTAATTGAATCAAATGAAAGTCAAACACATTCAAACAAAGCTAATTGAATCAAATGAAAGTCAAACACATTCAAACAAAGCTATTTGAAGAAAATGAAAGTCAAATACATTCTACAAAGCAAATTGAAACAAATGAAAGTCAAACACAGTCAAACAAAGTTATTTGAGTCAAGTGAAAGTCAAATACATTCTACAAAGCTAATTGAATCAAATGAAAGTCAAACAAATTCAAACAAAGCTATTTGAATCAAATGAAATTAAATACGTTCTACAAAGCTAATTGTATCAAATGAAAGTCAAACGCAATCAAATAAAGCTATTTGAGTCAAATGAAAGTCAAACACATTCAAACAAAGTTGTTTAAATTAAATGAAAGTGAAATGTATTCTACAATGCTAATTGAATCAAATGAAAGTTAAACGCATTCAAACAAAGCTATTTGAATCAAATGAGAGTCAAATACATTCTACAAAGCTAATTGAATCAAATGAAAGTCAAACACATTCAAACAAAGCTAATTGAATCAAATGAAAGTCAAATACATTCAACAAAGCTAATTGAATCAAATGAAAGTCAAACACATTCAAACAAAGCTATTTGAATAAAATGAAAGTCAAATACATTCTACAAAGCAAATTGAAACAAATGAAAGTCAAACACAGTCAAACAAAGTTATTTGAGTCAAGTGAAAGTCAAATACATTCTACAAAGCTAATTTAATCAAATGAAAGTCAAACACATTTAAACAAAGCTATTTGAATCAAATGAAATTTAAATACGTTCAACAAAGCTAATTGTATCAAATGAAAGTCAAACGCAATCAAATAAAGCTATTTGAGTTAAATGAAAGTCAAACACATTCAAACAAAGTTGTTTAAATTAAATGAAAGTGAAATGTATTCTACAATGCCAATTGAATCAAATGAAAGTTAAACGCATTCAAACAAAGCTATTTGAATCAAATGAGAGTCAAATACATTCTACAAAGCTAATTGAATCAAATGAAAGTCAAACACATTCAAACAAAGCTAATTGAATCAAATGAAAGTCAAATACATTCTACAAAGCTAATTGAATCAAATGAAAGTCAAACACATTCAAACAAAGCTATTTGAATAAAATGAAAGTCAAACACATTCAAACAAAGCTATTTGAATCAAATGAGAGTCAAATACATCCAAACAAAGCTAATTAAATCAAATAAAAGTCTAATACATTCTACAAAGCTAATTGAATTAAATTAAAGTCAAACACATTCAAACAAAGCAAATTGATTCAAATGAAAGTCAAACACATTCAAACTAAGATTTCGAATCAAATGAAAGTCAAATACATTCTACAAAGCTAATTGAATCAAATGAAAGTCAAACACATTCAAATAAAGCTATTTAAATCAAATGAAAGTCAAATACATTCTACAAAGCTAATTGAATCAAATGAAAGTCAAACACATTCAAACAAAGCTATTTGAATCAAATGAGAGTCAAATAAATTCAAACAAAGCTAATTAAATCAAATAAAAGTAATATACATGCTACAAAGCTAATTGAATCAAATGAAAGTCAAACGCATTCAAACAAATCTATTTAAATTAAATGAATGTCAAATACATTCTACAAAGCTAATTGAACCAAATGAAAGTCAAACACATTCAAACAAAGCTATTTGAAGAAATGAAAGTCAAATACATTCTACAAAGCAAATTGAAACAAATGAAAGTCAAACACAGTCAAACAAAGTTATTTGAGTCAAGTGAAAGTCAAATACATTCTACAAAGCTAATTGAATCAAATGAAAGTCAAACACATTCAAACAAAGCTATTTGAATCAAATGAAATTTAAATACGTTCTACAAAGCTAATTGTATCAAATGAAAGTCAAACGCAATCAAATAAAGTTATTTGAGTCAAATGAAATTCAAACACATTCAAACAAAGTTGTTTAAATTAAATGAAAGTGAAATGTATTCTACAATGCTAATTGAATCAAATGAAAGTTAAACGCATTCAAACAAAGCTATTTGAATCAAATGAGAGTCAAATACATTCTACAAAGCTATTTGAATCAAATGAAAGTCAAACACATTCAAACAAAGCTAATTGAATCAAATGAAAGTCAAATACATTCAACAAAGCTAATTGAATCAAATGAAAGTCAAACACATTCAAACAAAGCTAATTGAATCAAATGAAAGTCAAACACATTCAAACAAAGCTATTTGAAGAAAATGAAAGTCAAATACATTCTACAAAGCAAATTGAAACAAATGAAAGTCAAACACAGTCAAACAAAGTTATTTGAGTCAAGTGAAAGTCAAATACATTCTACAAAGCTAATTGAATCAAATGAAAGTCAAACAAATTCAAACAAAGCTATTTGAATCAAATGAAATTAAATACGTTCTACAAAGCTAATTGTATCAAATGAAAGTCAAACGCAATCAAATAAAGCTATTTGAGTCAAATGAAAGTCAAACACATTCAAACAAAGTTGTTTAAATTAAATGAAAGTGAAATGTATTCTACAATGCTAATTGAATCAAATGAAAGTTAAACGCATTCAAACAAAGCTATTTGAATCAAATGAGAGTCAAATACATTCTACAAAGCTAATTGAATCAAATGAAAGTCAAACACATTCAAACAAAGCTAATTGAATCAAATGAAAGTCAAATACATTCAACAAAGCTAATTGAATCAAATGAAAGTCAAACACATACAAACAAAGCTATTTGAATAAAATGAAAGTCAAATACATTCTACAAAGCAAATTGAAACAAATGAAAGTCAAACACAGTCAAACAAAGTTATTTGAGTCAAGTGAAAGTCAAATACATTCTACAAAGCTAATTTAATCAAATGAAAGTCAAACACATTTAAACAAAGCTATTTGAATCAAATGAAATTTAAATACGTTCAACAAAGCTAATTGTATCAAATGAAAGTCAAACGCAATCAAATAAAGCTATTTGAGTTAAATGAAAGTCAAACACATTCAAACAAAGTTGTTTAAATTAAATGAAAGTGAAATGTATTCTACAATGCCAATTGAATCAAATGAAAGTTAAACGCATTCAAACAAAGCTATTTGAATCAAATGAGAGTCAAATACATTCTACAAAGCTAATTGAATCAAATGAAAGTCAAACACATTCAAACAAAGCTAATTGAATCAAATGAAAGTCAAATACATTCTACAAAGCTAATTGAATCAAATGAAAGTCAAACACATTCAAACAAAGCTATTTGAATAAAATGAAAGTCAAACACATTCAAACAAAGCTATTTGAATCAAATGAGAGTCAAATACATCCAAACAAAGCTAATTAAATCAAATAAAAGTCTAATACATTCTACAAAGCTAATTGAATTAAATTAAAGTCAAACACATTCAAACAAAGCAAATTGAATCAAATGAAAGTCAAACACATTCAAACTAAGATTTCGAATCAAATGAAAGTCAAATACATTCTACAAAGCTAATTGAATCAAATGAAAGTCAAACACATTCAAATAAAGCTATTTAAATCAAATGAAAGTCAAATACATTCTACAAAGCTAATTGAATCAAATGAAAGTCAAACACATTCAAACAAAGCTATTTGAATCAAATGAGAGTCAAATAAATTCAAACAAAGCTAATTAAATCAAATAAAAGTAAAATACATGCTACAAAGCTAATTGAATCAAATGAAAGTCAAACACATTCAAACAAATCTATTTAAATTAAATGAATGTCAAATACATTCTACAAAGCTAATTGAACCAAATGAAAGTCAAACACATTCAAACAAAGCTATTTGAAGAAAATGAAAGTCAAATACATTCTACAAAGCAAATTGAAACAAATGAAAGTCAAACACAGTCAAACAAAGTTATTTGAGTCAAGTGAAAGTCAAATACATTCTACAAAGCTAATTGAATCAAATGAAAGTCAAACACATTCAAACAAAGCTATTTGAATCAAATGAAATTTAAATACGTTCTACAAAGCTAATTGTATCAAATGAAAGTCAAACGCAATCAAATAAAGCTATTTGTGTCAAATGAAAGTCAAACACATTCAAACAAAGTTGTTTAAATTAAATGAAAGTGAAATATATTCTACAATGCCAATTGAATCAAATGAAAGTTAAACGCATTCAAACAAAGCTATTTGAATCAAATGAGAGTCAAATACATTCTACAAAGCTAATTGAATCAAATGAAAGTCAAACACATTCAAACAAAGCTAATTGAATCAAATGAAAGTCAAATACATTCTACAAAGCTAATTAAATCATATGAAATTCAAACACATTCAAACAAAGCTATTTGAATAAAATGAAAGTCAAACACATTCAAACAAAGCTAATTGAAGAAAATGAAAGTCAAATACATTCTACAAAGCAAATTGAAACAAATGAAAGTCAAACACAGTCAAACAAAGTTATTTGAGTCAAGTGAAAGTCAAATACATTCTACAAAGCTAATTGAATCAAATGAAAGTCAAACACATTCAAACAAAGCTATTTGAATCAAATGAAATTTAAATACGTTCTACAAAGCTAATTGTATCAAATGAATGTCAAACGCAATCAAATAAAGCTATTTGAGTCAAATGAAAGTCAAACACATTCAAACAAAGTTGTTTAAATTAAATGAAAGTGAAATGTATTCTACAATGCTAATTGAATCAAATGAAAGTTAAACGCATTCAAACAAAGCTATTTGAATCAAATGAGAGTCAAATACATTCTACAAAGCTAATTGAATCAAATGAAAGTCAAACACATTCAAACAAAGCTATTTGAATCTATTGAAAGTCAAATACATTCTACAAAGCTGATGGAATCAAATGAAAGTCAAACACATTCAAACAAAGCTATTTGAATCAAATGAAATTTAAATACGTTCTACAAAGCTAATTGTATCAAATGAAAGTCAAACGCAATCAAATAAAGCTATTTGAGTCAAATGAAAGTCAAACACATTCAAACAAAGTTGTTTAAATTAAATGAAAGTGAAATGTATTCTACAATGCCAATTGAATCAAATGAAAGTTAAACGCATTCAAACAAAGCTATTTGAATCAAATGAGAGTCAAATACATTCTACAAAGCTAATTGAATCAAATGAAAGTCAAACACATTCAAACAAAGCTAATTGAATCAAATGAAAGTCAAATACATTCTACAAAGCTAATTGAATCAAATGAAAGTCAAACACATTCAAACAAAGCTATTTGAATAAAATGAAAGTCAAACACATTCAAACAAAGCTATTTGAATCAAATGAGAGTCAAATACATCCAAACAAAGCTAATTAAATCAAATAAAAGTCTAATACATTCTACAAAGCTAATTGAATTAAATTAAAGTCAAACACATTCAAACAAAGCAAATTGAATCAAATGAAAGTCAAACACATTCAAACTAAGATTTCGAATCAAATGAAAGTCAAATACATTCTACAAAGCTAATTGAATCAAATGAAAGTCAAACACATTCAAATAAAGCTATTTAAATCAAATGAAAGTCAAATACATTCTACAAAGCTAATTAAATCAAATGAAAGTCAAACACATTCAAACAAAGCTATTTGAATCAAATGAGTGTCAAATAAATTCAAACAAAGCTAATTAAATCAAATAAAAGTAAAATACATGCTACAAAGCTAATTGAATCAAATGAAAGTCAAACACATTCAAACAAATCTATTTTAATTAAATGAATGTCAAATACATTCTACAAAGCTAATTGAATCAAATGAAAGTCAAACACATTCAAACAAAGCTATTTGAATAAAATGAAAGTCAAATATATTCTACAAAGCAAATTGAAACAAATGAAAGTCAAACACAGTCAAACAAAGTTATTCGAGTCAAGTGAAAGTCAAATACATTCTACAAAGCTAATTGAATCAAATGAAAGTCAAACACATTCAAACAAAGCTATTTGAATCAAATGAAATTTAAATACGTTCTACAAAGCTAATTGTATCAAATGAAAGTCAAACGCAATCAAATAAAGCTATTTGAGTCAAATGAAAGTCAAACACATTCAAACAAAGTTGTTTAAATTAAATGAAAGTGAAATGTATTCTACAATGCTAATTGAATCATATGAAAGTTAAACGCATTCAAACAAAGCTATTTGAATCAAATGTGAGTCAAATACATTCTACAAAGCTAATTGAATCAAATGAAAGTCAAACACATTCAAACAAAGCTAATTGAATCAAATGAAAGTCAAATACATTCTACAAAGCTAATTGAATCAAATGAAAGTCAAACACATTCAAGCAAAGCTATTTGAATAAAATGAAAGTCAAACACATTCAAACAAAGCTATTTGAATCAAATGAGAGTCAAATACATCCAAACAAAGCTAATTAAATCAAATAAAAGTCTAATACATTCTACAAAGCTAATTGAATTAAATTAAAGTCAAACACATTCAAACAAAGCAAATTGAATCAAATGAAAGTCAAACACATTCAAACTAAGATTTCCAATCAAATGAAAGTCAAATACATTCTACAAAGCTAATTGAATCAAATGAAAGTTAAACACATTCAAATAAAGCTATTTAACTCAAATGAAAGTCAAATACATTCTACAAAGCTAATTGAATCAAATGGAAGTCAAACACATTCAAACAAAGCTATTTGAATCAAATGAGAGTCAAATAAATTCAAACAAAGCTAATTAAATCAAATAAAAGTGAAATACATGCTACAAAGCTAATTGAATCAAATGAAAGTCAAACACATTGAAATAAAGCTATTTGAGTCAAATGAAAGTCAAATACATTTTACAAAGCTAATTGAATCAAATGAAATTCAAACACATTCAAACAAAGCTATTTGAATCCAATGAGAGTCAAATAAATTCAAACAAAGCTAATTAAATCAAATAAAAGTAAAATACATTCTACAAAGCTAATTGAATCAAATGAAAGTCAAACACATTCAAACAAAGCCTTTTAAATCAAATGAAAGTCAAACACATTCAAAAAAAGCTTTTTAATTTAAATGAAAGTCAAACACATTCAAACAAAGCTATATAAATCAAATGAAAGTGAAATGCATTCTACAAAGCAAATTGAATTAAATGAAATTCAAACACATTCAAACAAAGCTATTTGAATCAAATGACGGTCAAATACATTCTACAAAGCTAATTTAATCAATTGAAAGTCAAACACATTCAAACAAAGCTATTTGAATTAAATGAAAGTCAAATACATTCTACAAAGCTAATTGAATCAAATGAAAGTCAAACACATTCAAACAAAGCTAATTGAATCAAATGAAAGTTAAACACATTCAAACAAATCTATTTGAATTAAACGAAAGTCAAATACATTCTACAAAGCTAATTGAATCAAATGAAAGTCAAACACATTCAAACAAAGCTAGTTGAATCAAATGAAAGTCAAACACATTCAAACAAATCTATTTAAATTAAATGAATGTCAAATACATTCTACAAAGCTAATTGAATCAAATGAAAGTTAAACACATTCAAACAAAGCTATTTGAATAAAATGAAAGTCAAATACATTCTACAAAGCAAATTGAAACAAATGAAAGTCAAACACAGTCAAACAAAGTTATTTGAGTCAAGTGAAAGTCAAATACATTCTACAAAGCTAATTGAATCAAATGAAAGTCAAACACATTCAAACAAAGCTATTTGAATCAAATGAAATTTAAATACGTTCTACAAAGCTAATTGTATCAAATGAAAGTCAAACGCAATCAAATAAAGCTATTTGAGTCAAATGAAAGTCAAACACATTCAAACAAAGTTGTTTAAATTAAATGAAAGTGAAATGTATTCTACAATGCTAATTGAATCAAATGAAAGTTAAACGCATTCAAACAAAGCTATTTGAATCAAATGAGAGTCAAATACATTCTACAAAGCTAATTGAATCAAATGAAAGCCAAACACATTCAAACAAAGCTAATTGAATCAAATGAAAGTCAAATACATTCTACAAAGCTAATTGAATCAAATGAAAGTCAAACACATTCAAGCAAAGCTATTTGAATAAAATGAAAGTCAAACACATTCAAACAAAGCTATTTGAATCAAATGAGAGTCAAATACATCCAAACAAAGCTAATTAAATCAAATAAAAGTCTAATACATTCTACAAAGCTAATTGAATTAAATTAAAGTCAAACACATTCAAACAAAGCAAATTGAATCAAATGAAAGTCAAACACATTCAAACTAAGATTTCGAATCAAATGAAAGTCAAATACATTCTACAAAGCTAATTGAATCAAATGAAAGTTAAACACATTCAAACAAAGCTATTTAAATCAAATGAAAGTCAAATACATTCTACAAAGCTAATTGAATCAAATGAAAGTCAAACACATTCAAACAAAGCTATTTGAATCAAATGAGAGTCAAATAAATTCAAACAAAGCTAATTAAATCAAATAAAAGTAAAATACATGCTACAAAGCTAATTGAATCAAATGAAAGTCAAACACATTCAAACAAATCTATTTAAATTAAATGAATGTCAAATACATTCTACAAAGCTAATTGAACCAAATGAAAGTCAAACACATTCAAACAAAGCTATTTGAAGAAAATGAAAGTCAAATACATTCTACAAAGCAAATTGAAACAAATGAAAGTCAAACACAGTCAAACAAAGTTATTTGAGTCAAGTGAAAGTCAAATACATTCTACAAAGCTAATTGAATCAAATGAAAGTCAAACACATTCAAACAAAGCTATTTGAATCAAATAAAATTAAATACGTTCTACAAAGCTAATTGTATCAAATGAAAGTCAAACGCAATCAAATAAAGCTATTTGAGTCAAATGAAAGTCAAACACATTCAAACAAAGTTGTTTAAATTAAATGAAAGTGAAATGTATTCTATAATGCTAATTGAATCAAATGAAAGTTAAACGCATTCAAACAAAGCTATTTGAATCAAATGAGAGTCAAATACATTCTACAAAAGCTAATTGAATCAAATGAAAGTCAAACACATTCAAACAAAGCTAGTTGAATCAAATGAAAGTCAAATACATTCAACAAAGCTAATTGAATCAAATGAAAGTCAAACACATTCAAACAAAGCTATTTGAATAAAATGAAAGTCAAATACATTCTACAAAGCAAATTGAAACAAATGAAAGTCAAACACAGTCAAACAAAGTTATTTGAGTCAAGTGAAAGTCAAATACATTCTACAAAGCTAATTTAATCAAATGAAAGTCAAACACATTCAAACAAAGCTATTTGAATCAAATGAATTTTAAATACGTTCTACAAAGCTAATTGTATCAAATGAAAGTCAAACGCAATCAAATAAAGCTATTTGAGTCAAATGAAAGTCAAACACATTCAAACAAAGTTGTTTAAATTAAATGAAAGTGAAATGTATTCTACAATGCCAGTTGAATCAAATGAAAGTTAAACGCATTCAAACAAAGCTATTTGAATCAAATGAGAGTCAAATACATTCTACAAAGCTAATTGAATCAAATGAAAGTCAAACACATTCAAACAAAGCTAATTGAATCAAATGAAAGTCAAATACATTCTACAAAGCTAATTGAATCAAATGAAAGTCAAACACATTCAAACAAAGCTATTTGAATAAAATGAAAGTCAAACACATTCAAACAAAGCTATTTGAATCAAATGAGAGTCAAATACATCCAAACAAAGCTAATTAAATCAAATAAAAGTCAAATACATTCTACAAAGCTAATTGAATTAAATTAAAGTCAAACACATTCAAACAAAGCAAATTGAATCAAATGAAAGTCAAACACATTCAAACTAAGATTTCAAATCAAATGAAAGTCAAATACATTCTACAAAGCTAATTGAATCAAATGAAAGTCAAACACATTCAAATAAAGCTATTTAAATCAAATGAAAGTCAAATACATTCTACAAAGCTAATTGAATCAAATGAAAGTCAAACACATTCAAACAAAGCTATTTGAATCAAATGAGAGTCAAATAAATTCAAACAAAGCTATTTAAATCAAATAAAAGTAAAATACATGCTACAAAGCTAATTGAATCAAATGAAAGTCAAACACATTCAAACAAATCTATTTAAATTAAATGAATGTCAAATACATTCTACAAAGCTAATTGAACCAAATGAAAGTCAAACACATTCAAACAAAGCTATTTGAAGAAAATGAAAGTCAAATACATTCTACAAAGCAAATTGAAACAAATGAAAGTCAAACACAGTCAAACAAAGTTATTTGAGTCAAGTGAAAGTCAAATACATTCTACAAAGCTAATTGAATCAAATGAAAGTCAAACACATTCAAACAAAGCTATTTGAATCAAATGAAATTTAAATACGTTCTACAAAGCTAATTGTATCAAATGAAAGTCAAACGCAATCAAATAAAGCTATTTGTGTCAAATGAAAGTCAAACACATTCAAACAAAGTTGTTTAAATTAAATGAAAGTGAAATATATTCTACAATGCCAATTGAATCAAATGAAAGTTAAACGCATTCAAACAAAGCTATTTGAATCAAATGAGAGTCAAATACATTCTACAAAGCTAATTGAATCAAATGAAAGTCAAACACATTCAAACAAAGCTAATTGAATCAAATGAAAGTCAAATACATTCTACAAAGCTAATTGAATCAAATGAAAGTCAAACACATTCAAACAAAGTTATTTGAATAAAATGAAAGTCAAAACACATTCAAACAAAGCTAATTGAAGAAAATGAAAGTCAAATACATTCTACAAAGCAAATTGAAACAAATGAAAGTCAAACACAGTCAAACAAAGTTATTTGAGTCAAGTGAAAGTCAAATACATTCTACAAAGCTAATTGAATCAAATGAAAGTCAAACACATTCAAACAAAGCTATTTGAATCAAATGAAATTTAAATACGTTCTACAAAGCTAATTGTATCAAATGAATGTCAAACGCAATCAAATAAAGCTATTTGAGTCAAATGAAAGTCAAACACATTCAAACAAAGTTGTTTAAATTAAATGAAAGTGAAATGTATTCTACAATGCCAATTGAATCAAATGAAAGTTAAACGCATTCAAACAAAGCTATTTGAATCAAATGAGAGTCAAATACATTCTACAAAGCTAATTGAATCAAATGAAAGTCAAACACATTCAAACAAAGCTATTTGAATCAATTGAAAGTCAAATACATTCTACAAAGCTGATGGAATCAAATGAAAGTCAAACACATTCAAACAAAGCTATTTGAATCAAATGAAATTTAAATACGTTCTACAAAGCTAATTGTATCAAATGAAAGTCAAACACAATCAAATAAAAGCTATTTGAGTCAAATGAAAGTCAAACACATTCAAACAAAGTTGTTTAAATTAAATGAAAGTGAAATGTATTCTACAATGCCAATTGAATCAAATGAAAGTTAAACGCATTCAAACAAAGCTATTTGAATCAAATGAGAGTCAAATACATTCTACAAAGCTAATTGAATCAAATGAAAGTCAAACACATTCAAACAAAGCTAATTGAATCAAATGAAAGTCAAATACATTCTACAAAGCTAATTGAATCAAATGAAAGTCAAACACATTCAAACAAAGCTATTTGAATAAAATGAAAGTCAAACACATTCAAACAAAGCTATTTGAATCAAATGAGAGTCAAATACATCCAAACAAAGCTAATTAAATCAAATAAAAGTCTAATACATTCTACAAAGCTAATTGAATTAAATTAAAGTCAAACACATTCAAACAAAGCAAATTGAATCAAATGAAAGTCAAACACATTCAAACTAAGATTTCGAATAAAATGAAAGTCAAATACTTTCTACAAAGCTAATTGAATCAAATGAAAGTCAAACACATTCAAATAAAGCTATTTAAATCAAATGAAAGTCAAATACATTCTACAAAGCTAATTGAATCAAATGAAAGTCAAACACATTCAAACAAAGCTATTTGAATCAAATGAGAGTCAAATAAATTCAAACAAAGCTAATTAAATCAAATAAAAGTAAAATACATGCTACAAATCTATTTAAATTAAATGAAAGTCAAACACATTCAAACAAATCTATTTAAATTAAATGAATGTCAAATACATTCTACAAAGCTAATTGAATCAAATGAAAGTCAAACACATTCAAACAAAGCTATTTGAATAAAATGAAAGTCAAATATATTCTACAAAGCAAATTGAAACAAATGAAAGTCAAACACAGTCAAACAAAGTTATTTGAGTCAAGTGAAAGTCAAAATACATTCTACAAAGCTAATTGAATCAAATGAAAGTCAAACACATTCAAACAAAGCTATTTGAATCAAATGAAATTTAAATACGTTCTACAAAGCTAATTGTATCAAATGAAAGTCAAACGCAATCAAATAAAGCTATTTGAGTCAAATGAAAGTCAAACTCATTCAAACAAAGTTGTTTAAATTAAATGAAAGTGAAATGTATTCTACAATGCTAATTGAATCAAATGAAAGTTAAACGCATTCAAACAAAGCTATTTGAATCAAATGAGAGTCAAATACATTCTACAAAGCTAATTGAATCAAATGAAAGTCAAACACATTCAAACAAAGCTAATTGAATCAAATGAAAGTCAAATACATTCTACAAAGCTAATTGAATCAAATGAAAGTCAAACACATTCAAACAAAGCTATTTGAATCAAAATGAGAGTCAAATAAATTCAAACAAAGCTAATTAAATCAAATAAAAGTAAAATACATGCTACAAATCTATTTAAATTAAATGAAAGTCAAACACATTCAAACAAATCTATTTAAATTAAATGAATGTCAAATACATTCTACAAAGCTTAATTGAATCAAATGAAAGTCAAACACATTCAAACAAAGCTATTTGAATAAAATGAAAGTCAAATATATTCTACAAAGCAAATTGAAACAAATGAAAGTCAAACACAGTCAACAAAGTTATTTGAGTCAAGTGAAAGTCAAATACATTCTACCAAAGCTAATTGAATCAAATGAAAGTTCAAACACATTCAAACAAAGCTATTTGAATCAAATGAAATTTAAATACGTTCTACAAAGCTAATTGTATCAAATGAAAGTCAAACGCAATCAAATAAAGCTATTTGAGTCAAATGAAAGTCAAACACATTCAAACAAAGTTGTTTAAATTAAATGAAAGTGAAATGTATTCTACAATGCTAATTGAATCAAATGAAAGTTAAACGCATTCAAACAAAGCTATTTGAATCAAATGAGAGTCAAATACATTCTACAAAGCTAATTGAATCAAATGAAAGTCAAACACATTCAAACAAAGCTAATTGAATCAAATGAAAGTCAAATACATTCTACAAAGCTAATTGAATCAAATGAAAGTCAAACACATTCAAGCAAAGCTATTAGAATAAAATGAAAGTCAAACACATTCAAACAAAGCTATTTGAATCAAATGAGAGTCAAATACATCCAAACAAAGCTAATTAAATCAAATAAAATTCTAATACATTCTACAAAGCTAATTGAATTAAATTAAAGTCAAACACATTCAAACAAAGCAAATTGAATCAAATGAAAGTCAAACACATTCAAACTAAGATTTCGAATCAAATGAAAGTCAAATACATTCTACAAAGCTAATTGAATCAAATGAAAGTCAAACACATTCAAATAAAGCTATTTAAATCAAATGAAAGTCAAATACATTCTACAAAGCTAATTGAATCAAATGAAGTCAAACACATTCAAACAAAGCTATTTGAATCAAATGAGAGTCAAATAAATTCAAACAAAGCTAATTAAATCAAATAAAAGTAAATACATGCTACAAAGCTAATTGAATCAAATGAAAGTCAAACACATTCAAATAAAGCTATTTGAATCAAATGAAAGTCAAATACATTTTACAAAGCTAATTGAATCAAATGAAATTCAAACACATTCAAACAAAGCTATTTGAATCAAATGAGAGTCAAATAAATTCAAACAAAGCTAATTAAATCAAATAAAGTAAAATACATTCTACAAAGCTAATTGAATCAAATGAAAGTCAAACACATTCAAACAAAGCTTTTAAATCAAATGAAAGTCAAACACATTCAAAAAAAGCTTTTTAATTTAAATGAAAGTCAAACACATTCAAACAAAGCTATATAAATCAAATGAAAGTGAAATGCATTCTACAAAGCAAATTGAATTAAATGAAATTCAAACACATTCAAACAAAGCTATTTGAATCAAATGACGTCAAATACATTCTACAAAGCTAATTAATCAATTGAAAGTCAAACACATTCAAACAAAGCTATTTGAATTAAATGAAAGTCAAATACATTCTACAAAGCTAATTGAATCAAATGAAAGTCAAACACATTCAACAAAGCTAATTGAATCAAATGAAAGTAAACACATTCAAACAAATCTATTTGAATTAAATGAAAGTCAAATCACAAAGCTAATTGAATCAAATGAAAGTCAAACATCAAACAAAGCTAGTTGAATCAAATGAAAGTCAAACACATTCAAAAAATCTATTTAAATTAAATGAATGTCAAATACATTCTACAAAGCTAATTGAATCAAATGAAAGTCAAACACATTCAAACAAAGCTATTTGAATAAAATGAAAGTCAAATACATTCTACAAAGCAAATTGAAACAAATGAAAGTCAAACACAGTCAAACAAAGTTATTTGAGTCAAGTGAAAGTCAAATACATTCTACAAAGCTAATTGAATCAAATGAAAGTCAAACACATTCAAACAAAGCTATTTGAATCAAATGAAATTTAAATACGTTCTACAAAGCTAATTGTATCAAATGAAAGTCAAAGCAATCAAATAAAGCTATTTGAGTCAAATGAAAGTCAAACACATTCAAACAAAGTTGTTTAAATTAAATGAAAGTGAAATGTATTCTACAATGCTAATTGAATCAAATGAAAGTTAAACGCATTCAAACAAAGCTATTTGAATCAAATGAAGTCAAATACATTCTACAAAGCTAATTGAATCAAATGAAAGTCAAACACATTCAAACAAAGCTAATTGAATCAAATGAAAGTCAAATACATTCTACAAAGCTAATTGAATCAAATGAAAGTCAAACACATTCAAACAAAGCTATTTGAATAAAATGAAAGTCAAACACATTCAAACAAAGCTATTTGAATCAAATGAGAGTCAAATACATCCAAAAAAAGCTAATTAAATCAAATAAAAGTCTAATACATTCTACAAAGCTAATTGAATTAAAATTAAAGTCAAACACATTCAAACAAAGCAAATTGAATCAAATGAAAGTCAAACACATTCAAACTAAGATTTCAAATCAAATGAAAGTCAAATACATTCTACAAAGCTAATTGAATCAAATGAAAGTCAAACACATTCAAATAAAGCTATTTAAATCAAATGAAAGTCAAATACATTCTACAAAGCTAATTGAATCAAATGAAAGTCAAACACATTCAAACAAAGCTATTTGAATCAAATGAGAGTCAAATAAATTCAAACAAAGCTAATTAAATCAAATAAAAGTAAAATACATGCTACAAAGCTAATTGAATCAAATGAAAGTCAAACACATTCAAACAAATCTATTTAAATTAAATGAATGTCAAATACATTCTACAAAGCTAATTGAACCAAATGAAAGTCAAACACATTCAAACAAAGCTATTTGAAGAAAATGAAAGTCAAATACATTCTACAAAGCAAATTGAAACAAATGAAAGTCAAACACAGTCAAACAAAGTTATTTGAGTCAAGTGAAAGTCAAATACATTCTACAAAGCTAATTGAATCAAAT